>NW_027103067.1:1500000-1608122 GCF_040182565.1 Anser cygnoides
CTTCTTGTTGCGGTTAGGGTTATGTTTAGGGTTGTTAGGAAAGAGTGAAGACGCAGAGTCCTGTTGAGTGTGGGGTTGCGTAAAGGCTCCCCCAGGGAGTTCAGGTGTACCCAAAGGCTTCCGCTGAGAGCACTTTTTGATGGCAGAAAGTGGCACCGTACGTGTTTTTTCGGGTCTAACTCGGGTTCAGCTTCTTGTTGCGGTTAGGGTTATGTTTAGGGTTGTTAGGAAAGAGTGAAGACGCAGAGTCCTGTTGAGTGTGGGGTTGCGTAAAGGCTCCCCCAGGGAGTTCAGGTGTACCCAAAGGCTTCCGCTGAGAGCACTTTTTGATGGCAGAAAGTGGCACCGTACGTGTTTTTTCGGGTCTAACTCGGGTTCAGCTTCTTGTTGCGGTTAGGGTTATGTTTAGGGTTGTTAGGAAAGAGTGAAGACGCAGAGTCCTGTTGAGTGTGGGGTTGCGTAAAGGCTCCCCCAGGGAGTTCAGGTGTACCCAAAGGCTTCCGCTGAGAGCACTTTTTGATGGCAGAAAGTGGCACCGTACGTGTTTTTTCGGGTCTAACTCGGGTTCAGCTTCTTGTTGCGGTTAGGGTTATGTTTAGGGTTGTTAGGAAAGAGTGAAGACGCAGAGTCCTGTTGAGTGTGGGGTTGCGTAAAGGCTCCCCCAGGGAGTTCAGGTGTACCCAAAGGCTTCCGCTGAGAGCACTTTTTGATGGCAGAAAGTGGCACCGTACGTGTTTTTTCGGGTCTAACTCGGGTTCAGCTTCTTGTTGCGGTTAGGGTTATGTTTAGGGTTGTTAGGAAAGAGTGAAGACGCAGAGTCCTGTTGAGTGTGGGTTGCGTAAAGGCTCCCCCAGGGAGTTCAGGTGTACCCAAAGGCTTCCGCTGAGAGCACTTTTTGATGGCAGAAAGTGGCACCGTACGTGTTTTTTCGGGTCTAACTCGGGTTCAGCTTCTTGTTGCGGTTAGGGTTATGTTTAGGGTTGTTAGGAAAGAGTGAAGACGCAGAGTCCTGTTGAGTGTGGGGTTGCGTAAAGGCTCCCCCAGGGAGTTCAGGTGTACCCAAAGGCTTCCGCTGAGAGCACTTTTTGATGGCAGAAAGTGGCACCGTACGTGTTTTTTCGGGTCTAACTCGGGTTCAGCTTCTTGTTGCGGTTAGGGTTATGTTTAGGGTTGTTAGGAAAGAGTGAAGACGCAGAGTCCTGTTGAGTGTGGGGTTGCGTAAAGGCTCCCCCAGGGAGTTCAGGTGTACCCAAAGGCTTCCGCTGAGAGCACTTTTTGATGGCAGAAAGTGGCACCGTACGTGTTTTTTCGGGTCTAACTCGGGTTCAGCTTCTTGTTGCGGTTAGGGTTATGTTTAGGGTTGTTAGGAAAGAGTGAAGACGCAGAGTCCTGTTGAGTGTGGGGTTGCGTAAAGGCTCCCCCAGGGAGTTCAGGTGTACCCAAAGGCTTCCGCTGAGAGCACTTTTTGATGGCAGAAAGTGGCACCGTACGTGTTTTTTCGGGTCTAACTCGGGTTCAGCTTCTTGTTGCGGTTAGGGTTATGTTTAGGGTTGTTAGGAAAGAGTGAAGACGCAGAGTCCTGTTGAGTGTGGGGTTGCGTAAAGGCTCCCCCAGGGAGTTCAGGTGTACCCAAAGGCTTCCGCTGAGAGCACTTTTTGATGGCAGAAAGTGGCACCGTACGTGTTTTTTCGGGTCTAACTCGGGTTCAGCTTCTTGTTGCGGTTAGGGTTATGTTTAGGGTTGTTAGGAAAGAGTGAAGACGCAGAGTCCTGTTGAGTGTGGGGTTGCGTAAAGGCTCCCCCAGGGAGTTCAGGTGTACCCAAAGGCTTCCGCTGAGAGCACTTTTTGATGGCAGAAAGTGGCACCGTACGTGTTTTTTCGGGTCTAACTCGGGTTCAGCTTCTTGTTGCGGTTAGGGTTATGTTTAGGGTTGTTAGGAAAGAGTGAAGACGCAGAGTCCTGTTGAGTGTGGGGTTGCGTAAAGGCTCCCCCAGGGAGTTCAGGTGTACCCAAAGGCTTCCGCTGAGAGCACTTTTTGATGGCAGAAAGTGGCACCGTACGTGTCGGGTCTAACTCAGCTTCTTGTTTTTTGTCTAACTCGGTTAGGGTTATGTTTAGGGTTGTTAGGAAAGAGTGAAGACGCAGAGTCCTGTTGAGTGTGGGGTTGCGTAAAGGCTCCCCCAGGGAGTTCAGGTGTACCCAAAGGCTTCCGCTGAGAGCACTTTTTGATGGCAGAAAGTGGCACCGTACGTGTTTTTTCGGGTCTAACTCGGGTTCAGCTTCTTGTTGCGGTTAGGGTTATGTTTAGGGTTGTTAGGAAAGAGTGAAGACGCAGAGTCCTGTTGAGTGTGGGGTTGCGTAAAGGCTCCCCCAGGGAGTTCAGGTGTACCCAAAGGCTTCCGCTGAGAGCACTTTTTGATGGCAGAAAGTGGCACCGTACGTGTTTTTTCGGGTCTAACTCGGGTTCAGCTTCTTGTTGCGGTTAGGGTTATGTTTAGGGTTGTTAGGAAAGAGTGAAGACGCAGAGTCCTGTTGAGTGTGGGGTTGCGTAAAGGCTCCCCCAGGGAGTTCAGGTGTACCCAAAGGCTTCCGCTGAGAGCACTTTTTGATGGCAGAAAGTGGCACCGTACGTGTTTTTTCGGGTCTAACTCGGGTTCAGCTTCTTGTTGCGGTTAGGGTTATGTTTAGGGTTGTTAGGAAAGAGTGAAGACGCAGAGTCCTGTTGAGTGTGGGGTTGCGTAAAGGCTCCCCCAGGGAGTTCAGGTGTACCCAAAGGCTTCCGCTGAGAGCACTTTTTGATGGCAGAAAGTGGCACCGTACGTGTTTTTTCGGGTCTAACTCGGGTTCAGCTTCTTGTTGCGGTTAGGGTTATGTTTAGGGTTGTTAGGAAAGAGTGAAGACGCAGAGTCCTGTTGAGTGTGGGGTTGCGTAAAGGCTCCCCCAGGGAGTTCAGGTGTACCCAAAGGCTTCCGCTGAGAGCACTTTTTGATGGCAGAAAGTGGCACCGTACGTGTTTTTTCGGGTCTAACTCGGGTTCAGCTTCTTGTTGCGGTTAGGGTTATGTTTAGGGTTGTTAGGAAAGAGTGAAGACGCAGAGTCCTGTTGAGTGTGGGGTTGCGTAAAGGCTCCCCCAGGGAGTTCAGGTGTACCCAAAGGCTTCCGCTGAGAGCACTTTTTGATGGCAGAAAGTGGCACCGTACGTGTTTTTTCGGGTCTAACTCGGGTTCAGCTTCTTGTTGCGGTTAGGGTTATGTTTAGGGTTGTTAGGAAAGAGTGAAGACGCAGAGTCCTGTTGAGTGTGGGGTTGCGTAAAGGCTCCCCCAGGGAGTTCAGGTGTACCCAAAGGCTTCCGCTGAGAGCACTTTTTGATGGCAGAAAGTGGCACCGTACGTGTTTTTTCGGGTCTAACTCGGGTTCAGCTTCTTGTTGCGGTTAGGGTTATGTTTAGGGTTGTTAGGAAAGAGTGAAGACGCAGAGTCCTGTTGAGTGTGGGGTTGCGTAAAGGCTCCCCCAGGGAGTTCAGGTGTACCCAAAGGCTTCCGCTGAGAGCACTTTTTGATGGCAGAAAGTGGCACCGTACGTGTTTTTTCGGGTCTAACTCGGGTTCAGCTTCTTGTTGCGGTTAGGGTTATGTTTAGGGTTGTTAGGAAAGAGTGAAGACGCAGAGTCCTGTTGAGTGTGGGGTTGCGTAAAGGCTCCCCCAGGGAGTTCAGGTGTACCCAAAGGCTTCCGCTGAGAGCACTTTTTGATGGCAGAAAGTGGCACCGTACGTGTTTTTTCGGGTCTAACTCGGGTTCAGCTTCTTGTTGCGGTTAGGGTTATGTTTAGGGTTGTTAGGAAAGAGTGAAGACGCAGAGTCCTGTTGAGTGTGGGGTTGCGTAAAGGCTCCCCCAGGGAGTTCAGGTGTACCCAAAGGCTTCCGCTGAGAGCACTTTTTGATGGCAGAAAGTGGCACCGTACGTGTTTTTTCGGGTCTAACTCGGGTTCAGCTTCTTGTTGCGGTTAGGGTTATGTTTAGGGTTGTTAGGAAAGAGTGAAGACGCAGAGTCCTGTTGAGTGTGGGGTTGCGTAAAGGCTCCCCCAGGGAGTTCAGGTGTACCCAAAGGCTTCCGCTGAGAGCACTTTTTGATGGCAGAAAGTGGCACCGTACGTGTTTTTTCGGGTCTAACTCGGGTTCAGCTTCTTGTTGCGGTTAGGGTTATGTTTAGGGTTGTTAGGAAAGAGTGAAGACGCAGAGTCCTGTTGAGTGTGGGGTTGCGTAAAGGCTCCCCCAGGGAGTTCAGGTGTACCCAAAGGCTTCCGCTGAGAGCACTTTTTGATGGCAGAAAGTGGCACCGTACGTGTTTTTTCGGGTCTAACTCGGGTTCAGCTTCTTGTTGCGGTTAGGGTTATGTTTAGGGTTGTTAGGAAAGAGTGAAGACGCAGAGTCCTGTTGAGTGTGGGGTTGCGTAAAGGCTCCCCCAGGGAGTTCAGGTGTACCCAAAGGCTTCCGCTGAGAGCACTTTTTGATGGCAGAAAGTGGCACCGTACGTGTTTTTTCGGGTCTAACTCGGGTTCAGCTTCTTGTTGCGGTTAGGGTTATGTTTAGGGTTGTTAGGAAAGAGTGAAGACGCAGAGTCCTGTTGAGTGTGGGGTTGCGTAAAGGCTCCCCCAGGGAGTTCAGGTGTACCCAAAGGCTTCCGCTGAGAGCACTTTTTGATGGCAGAAAGTGGCACCGTACGTGTTTTTTCGGGTCTAACTCGGGTTCAGCTTCTTGTTGCGGTTAGGGTTATGTTTAGGGTTGTTAGGAAAGAGTGAAGACGCAGAGTCCTGTTGAGTGTGGGGTTGCGTAAAGGCTCCCCCAGGGAGTTCAGGTGTACCCAAAGGCTTCCGCTGAGAGCACTTTTTGATGGCAGAAAGTGGCACCGTACGTGTTTTTTCGGGTCTAACTCGGGTTCAGCTTCTTGTTGCGGTTAGGGTTATGTTTAGGGTTGTTAGGAAAGAGTGAAGACGCAGAGTCCTGTTGAGTGTGGGGTTGCGTAAAGGCTCCCCCAGGGAGTTCAGGTGTACCCAAAGGCTTCCGCTGAGAGCACTTTTTGATGGCAGAAAGTGGCACCGTACGTGTTTTTTCGGGTCTAACTCGGGTTCAGCTTCTTGTTGCGGTTAGGGTTATGTTTAGGGTTGTTAGGAAAGAGTGAAGACGCAGAGTCCTGTTGAGTGTGGGGTTGCGTAAAGGCTCCCCCAGGGAGTTCAGGTGTACCCAAAGGCTTCCGCTGAGAGCACTTTTTGATGGCAGAAAGTGGCACCGTACGTGTTTTTTCGGGTCTAACTCGGGTTCAGCTTCTTGTTGCGGTTAGGGTTATGTTTAGGGTTGTTAGGAAAGAGTGAAGACGCAGAGTCCTGTTGAGTGTGGGGTTGCGTAAAGGCTCCCCCAGGGAGTTCAGGTGTACCCAAAGGCTTCCGCTGAGAGCACTTTTTGATGGCAGAAAGTGGCACCGTACGTGTTTTTTCGGGTCTAACTCGGGTTCAGCTTCTTGTTGCGGTTAGGGTTATGTTTAGGGTTGTTAGGAAAGAGTGAAGACGCAGAGTCCTGTTGAGTGTGGGGTTGCGTAAAGGCTCCCCCAGGGAGTTCAGGTGTACCCAAAGGCTTCCGCTGAGAGCACTTTTTGATGGCAGAAAGTGGCACCGTACGTGTTTTTTCGGGTCTAACTCGGGTTCAGCTTCTTGTTGCGGTTAGGGTTATGTTTAGGGTTGTTAGGAAAGAGTGAAGACGCAGAGTCCTGTTGAGTGTGGGGTTGCGTAAAGGCTCCCCCAGGGAGTTCAGGTGTACCCAAAGGCTTCCGCTGAGAGCACTTTTTGATGGCAGAAAGTGGCACCGTACGTGTTTTTTCGGGTCTAACTCGGGTTCAGCTTCTTGTTGCGGTTAGGGTTATGTTTAGGGTTGTTAGGAAAGAGTGAAGACGCAGAGTCCTGTTGAGTGTGGGGTTGCGTAAAGGCTCCCCCAGGGAGTTCAGGTGTACCCAAAGGCTTCCGCTGAGAGCACTTTTTGATGGCAGAAAGTGGCACCGTACGTGTTTTTTCGGGTCTAACTCGGGTTCAGCTTCTTGTTGCGGTTAGGGTTATGTTTAGGGTTGTTAGGAAAGAGTGAAGACGCAGAGTCCTGTTGAGTGTGGGGTTGCGTAAAGGCTCCCCCAGGGAGTTCAGGTGTACCCAAAGGCTTCCGCTGAGAGCACTTTTTGATGGCAGAAAGTGGCACCGTACGTGTTTTTTCGGGTCTAACTCGGGTTCAGCTTCTTGTTGCGGTTAGGGTTATGTTTAGGGTTGTTAGGAAAGAGTGAAGACGCAGAGTCCTGTTGAGTGTGGGGTTGCGTAAAGGCTCCCCCAGGGAGTTCAGGTGTACCCAAAGGCTTCCGCTGAGAGCACTTTTTGATGGCAGAAAGTGGCACCGTACGTGTTTTTTCGGGTCTAACTCGGGTTCAGCTTCTTGTTGCGGTTAGGGTTATGTTTAGGGTTGTTAGGAAAGAGTGAAGACGCAGAGTCCTGTTGAGTGTGGGGTTGCGTAAAGGCTCCCCCAGGGAGTTCAGGTGTACCCAAAGGCTTCCGCTGAGAGCACTTTTTGATGGCAGAAAGTGGCACCGTACGTGTTTTTTCGGGTCTAACTCGGGTTCAGCTTCTTGTTGCGGTTAGGGTTATGTTTAGGGTTGTTAGGAAAGAGTGAAGACGCAGAGTCCTGTTGAGTGTGGGGTTGCGTAAAGGCTCCCCCAGGGAGTTCAGGTGTACCCAAAGGCTTCCGCTGAGAGCACTTTTTGATGGCAGAAAGTGGCACCGTACGTGTTTTTTCGGGTCTAACTCGGGTTCAGCTTCTTGTTGCGGTTAGGGTTATGTTTAGGGTTGTTAGGAAAGAGTGAAGACGCAGAGTCCTGTTGAGTGTGGGGTTGCGTAAAGGCTCCCCCAGGGAGTTCAGGTGTACCCAAAGGCTTCCGCTGAGAGCACTTTTTGATGGCAGAAAGTGGCACCGTACGTGTTTTTTCGGGTCTAACTCGGGTTCAGCTTCTTGTTGCGGTTAGGGTTATGTTTAGGGTTGTTAGGAAAGAGTGAAGACGCAGAGTCCTGTTGAGTGTGGGGTTGCGTAAAGGCTCCCCCAGGGAGTTCAGGTGTACCCAAAGGCTTCCGCTGAGAGCACTTTTTGATGGCAGAAAGTGGCACCGTACGTGTTTTTTCGGGTCTAACTCGGGTTCAGCTTCTTGTTGCGGTTAGGGTTATGTTTAGGGTTGTTAGGAAAGAGTGAAGACGCAGAGTCCTGTTGAGTGTGGGGTTGCGTAAAGGCTCCCCCAGGGAGTTCAGGTGTACCCAAAGGCTTCCGCTGAGAGCACTTTTTGATGGCAGAAAGTGGCACCGTACGTGTTTTTTCGGGTCTAACTCGGGTTCAGCTTCTTGTTGCGGTTAGGGTTATGTTTAGGGTTGTTAGGAAAGAGTGAAGACGCAGAGTCCTGTTGAGTGTGGGGTTGCGTAAAGGCTCCCCCAGGGAGTTCAGGTGTACCCAAAGGCTTCCGCTGAGAGCACTTTTTGATGGCAGAAAGTGGCACCGTACGTGTTTTTTCGGGTCTAACTCGGGTTCAGCTTCTTGTTGCGGTTAGGGTTATGTTTAGGGTTGTTAGGAAAGAGTGAAGACGCAGAGTCCTGTTGAGTGTGGGGTTGCGTAAAGGCTCCCCCAGGGAGTTCAGGTGTACCCAAAGGCTTCCGCTGAGAGCACTTTTTGATGGCAGAAAGTGGCACCGTACGTGTTTTTTCGGGTCTAACTCGGGTTCAGCTTCTTGTTGCGGTTAGGGTTATGTTTAGGGTTGTTAGGAAAGAGTGAAGACGCAGAGTCCTGTTGAGTGTGGGGTTGCGTAAAGGCTCCCCCAGGGAGTTCAGGTGTACCCAAAGGCTTCCGCTGAGAGCACTTTTTGATGGCAGAAAGTGGCACCGTACGTGTTTTTTCGGGTCTAACTCGGGTTCAGCTTCTTGTTGCGGTTAGGGTTATGTTTAGGGTTGTTAGGAAAGAGTGAAGACGCAGAGTCCTGTTGAGTGTGGGGTTGCGTAAAGGCTCCCCCAGGGAGTTCAGGTGTACCCAAAGGCTTCCGCTGAGAGCACTTTTTGATGGCAGAAAGTGGCACCGTACGTGTTTTTTCGGGTCTAACTCGGGTTCAGCTTCTTGTTGCGGTTAGGGTTATGTTTAGGGTTGTTAGGAAAGAGTGAAGACGCAGAGTCCTGTTGAGTGTGGGGTTGCGTAAAGGCTCCCCCAGGGAGTTCAGGTGTACCCAAAGGCTTCCGCTGAGAGCACTTTTTGATGGCAGAAAGTGGCACCGTACGTGTTTTTTCGGGTCTAACTCGGGTTCAGCTTCTTGTTGCGGTTAGGGTTATGTTTAGGGTTGTTAGGAAAGAGTGAAGACGCAGAGTCCTGTTGAGTGTGGGGTTGCGTAAAGGCTCCCCCAGGGAGTTCAGGTGTACCCAAAGGCTTCCGCTGAGAGCACTTTTTGATGGCAGAAAGTGGCACCGTACGTGTTTTTTCGGGTCTAACTCGGGTTCAGCTTCTTGTTGCGGTTAGGGTTATGTTTAGGGTTGTTAGGAAAGAGTGAAGACGCAGAGTCCTGTTGAGTGTGGGGTTGCGTAAAGGCTCCCCCAGGGAGTTCAGGTGTACCCAAAGGCTTCCGCTGAGAGCACTTTTTGATGGCAGAAAGTGGCACCGTACGTGTTTTTTCGGGTCTAACTCGGGTTCAGCTTCTTGTTGCGGTTAGGGTTATGTTTAGGGTTGTTAGGAAAGAGTGAAGACGCAGAGTCCTGTTGAGTGTGGGGTTGCGTAAAGGCTCCCCCAGGGAGTTCAGGTGTACCCAAAGGCTTCCGCTGAGAGCACTTTTTGATGGCAGAAAGTGGCACCGTACGTGTTTTTTCGGGTCTAACTCGGGTTCAGCTTCTTGTTGCGGTTAGGGTTATGTTTAGGGTTGTTAGGAAAGAGTGAAGACGCAGAGTCCTGTTGAGTGTGGGGTTGCGTAAAGGCTCCCCCAGGGAGTTCAGGTGTACCCAAAGGCTTCCGCTGAGAGCACTTTTTGATGGCAGAAAGTGGCACCGTACGTGTTTTTTCGGGTCTAACTCGGGTTCAGCTTCTTGTTGCGGTTAGGGTTATGTTTAGGGTTGTTAGGAAAGAGTGAAGACGCAGAGTCCTGTTGAGTGTGGGGTTGCGTAAAGGCTCCCCCAGGGAGTTCAGGTGTACCCAAAGGCTTCCGCTGAGAGCACTTTTTGATGGCAGAAAGTGGCACCGTACGTGTTTTTTCGGGTCTAACTCGGGTTCAGCTTCTTGTTGCGGTTAGGGTTATGTTTAGGGTTGTTAGGAAAGAGTGAAGACGCAGAGTCCTGTTGAGTGTGGGGTTGCGTAAAGGCTCCCCCAGGGAGTTCAGGTGTACCCAAAGGCTTCCGCTGAGAGCACTTTTTGATGGCAGAAAGTGGCACCGTACGTGTTTTTTCGGGTCTAACTCGGGTTCAGCTTCTTGTTGCGGTTAGGGTTATGTTTAGGGTTGTTAGGAAAGAGTGAAGACGCAGAGTCCTGTTGAGTGTGGGGTTGCGTAAAGGCTCCCCCAGGGAGTTCAGGTGTACCCAAAGGCTTCCGCTGAGAGCACTTTTTGATGGCAGAAAGTGGCACCGTACGTGTTTTTTCGGGTCTAACTCGGGTTCAGCTTCTTGTTGCGGTTAGGGTTATGTTTAGGGTTGTTAGGAAAGAGTGAAGACGCAGAGTCCTGTTGAGTGTGGGGTTGCGTAAAGGCTCCCCCAGGGAGTTCAGGTGTACCCAAAGGCTTCCGCTGAGAGCACTTTTTGATGGCAGAAAGTGGCACCGTACGTGTTTTTTCGGGTCTAACTCGGGTTCAGCTTCTTGTTGCGGTTAGGGTTATGTTTAGGGTTGTTAGGAAAGAGTGAAGACGCAGAGTCCTGTTGAGTGTGGGGTTGCGTAAAGGCTCCCCCAGGGAGTTCAGGTGTACCCAAAGGCTTCCGCTGAGAGCACTTTTTGATGGCAGAAAGTGGCACCGTACGTGTTTTTTCGGGTCTAACTCGGGTTCAGCTTCTTGTTGCGGTTAGGGTTATGTTTAGGGTTGTTAGGAAAGAGTGAAGACGCAGAGTCCTGTTGAGTGTGGGGTTGCGTAAAGGCTCCCCCAGGGAGTTCAGGTGTACCCAAAGGCTTCCGCTGAGAGCACTTTTTGATGGCAGAAAGTGGCACCGTACGTGTTTTTTCGGGTCTAACTCGGGTTCAGCTTCTTGTTGCGGTTAGGGTTATGTTTAGGGTTGTTAGGAAAGAGTGAAGACGCAGAGTCCTGTTGAGTGTGGGGTTGCGTAAAGGCTCCCCCAGGGAGTTCAGGTGTACCCAAAGGCTTCCGCTGAGAGCACTTTTTGATGGCAGAAAGTGGCACCGTACGTGTTTTTTCGGGTCTAACTCGGGTTCAGCTTCTTGTTGCGGTTAGGGTTATGTTTAGGGTTGTTAGGAAAGAGTGAAGACGCAGAGTCCTGTTGAGTGTGGGGTTGCGTAAAGGCTCCCCCAGGGAGTTCAGGTGTACCCAAAGGCTTCCGCTGAGAGCACTTTTTGATGGCAGAAAGTGGCACCGTACGTGTTTTTTCGGGTCTAACTCGGGTTCAGCTTCTTGTTGCGGTTAGGGTTATGTTTAGGGTTGTTAGGAAAGAGTGAAGACGCAGAGTCCTGTTGAGTGTGGGGTTGCGTAAAGGCTCCCCCAGGGAGTTCAGGTGTACCCAAAGGCTTCCGCTGAGAGCACTTTTTGATGGCAGAAAGTGGCACCGTACGTGTTTTTTCGGGTCTAACTCGGGTTCAGCTTCTTGTTGCGGTTAGGGTTATGTTTAGGGTTGTTAGGAAAGAGTGAAGACGCAGAGTCCTGTTGAGTGTGGGGTTGCGTAAAGGCTCCCCCAGGGAGTTCAGGTGTACCCAAAGGCTTCCGCTGAGAGCACTTTTTGATGGCAGAAAGTGGCACCGTACGTGTTTTTTCGGGTCTAACTCGGGTTCAGCTTCTTGTTGCGGTTAGGGTTATGTTTAGGGTTGTTAGGAAAGAGTGAAGACGCAGAGTCCTGTTGAGTGTGGGGTTGCGTAAAGGCTCCCCCAGGGAGTTCAGGTGTACCCAAAGGCTTCCGCTGAGAGCACTTTTTGATGGCAGAAAGTGGCACCGTACGTGTTTTTTCGGGTCTAACTCGGGTTCAGCTTCTTGTTGCGGTTAGGGTTATGTTTAGGGTTGTTAGGAAAGAGTGAAGACGCAGAGTCCTGTTGAGTGTGGGGTTGCGTAAAGGCTCCCCCAGGGAGTTCAGGTGTACCCAAAGGCTTCCGCTGAGAGCACTTTTTGATGGCAGAAAGTGGCACCGTACGTGTTTTTTCGGGTCTAACTCGGGTTCAGCTTCTTGTTGCGGTTAGGGTTATGTTTAGGGTTGTTAGGAAAGAGTGAAGACGCAGAGTCCTGTTGAGTGTGGGGTTGCGTAAAGGCTCCCCCAGGGAGTTCAGGTGTACCCAAAGGCTTCCGCTGAGAGCACTTTTTGATGGCAGAAAGTGGCACCGTACGTGTTTTTTCGGGTCTAACTCGGGTTCAGCTTCTTGTTGCGGTTAGGGTTATGTTTAGGGTTGTTAGGAAAGAGTGAAGACGCAGAGTCCTGTTGAGTGTGGGGTTGCGTAAAGGCTCCCCCAGGGAGTTCAGGTGTACCCAAAGGCTTCCGCTGAGAGCACTTTTTGATGGCAGAAAGTGGCACCGTACGTGTTTTTTCGGGTCTAACTCGGGTTCAGCTTCTTGTTGCGGTTAGGGTTATGTTTAGGGTTGTTAGGAAAGAGTGAAGACGCAGAGTCCTGTTGAGTGTGGGGTTGCGTAAAGGCTCCCCCAGGGAGTTCAGGTGTACCCAAAGGCTTCCGCTGAGAGCACTTTTTGATGGCAGAAAGTGGCACCGTACGTGTTTTTTCGGGTCTAACTCGGGTTCAGCTTCTTGTTGCGGTTAGGGTTATGTTTAGGGTTGTTAGGAAAGAGTGAAGACGCAGAGTCCTGTTGAGTGTGGGGTTGCGTAAAGGCTCCCCCAGGGAGTTCAGGTGTACCCAAAGGCTTCCGCTGAGAGCACTTTTTGATGGCAGAAAGTGGCACCGTACGTGTTTTTTCGGGTCTAACTCGGGTTCAGCTTCTTGTTGCGGTTAGGGTTATGTTTAGGGTTGTTAGGAAAGAGTGAAGACGCAGAGTCCTGTTGAGTGTGGGGTTGCGTAAAGGCTCCCCCAGGGAGTTCAGGTGTACCCAAAGGCTTCCGCTGAGAGCACTTTTTGATGGCAGAAAGTGGCACCGTACGTGTTTTTTCGGGTCTAACTCGGGTTCAGCTTCTTGTTGCGGTTAGGGTTATGTTTAGGGTTGTTAGGAAAGAGTGAAGACGCAGAGTCCTGTTGAGTGTGGGGTTGCGTAAAGGCTCCCCCAGGGAGTTCAGGTGTACCCAAAGGCTTCCGCTGAGAGCACTTTTTGATGGCAGAAAGTGGCACCGTACGTGTTTTTTCGGGTCTAACTCGGGTTCAGCTTCTTGTTGCGGTTAGGGTTATGTTTAGGGTTGTTAGGAAAGAGTGAAGACGCAGAGTCCTGTTGAGTGTGGGGTTGCGTAAAGGCTCCCCCAGGGAGTTCAGGTGTACCCAAAGGCTTCCGCTGAGAGCACTTTTTGATGGCAGAAAGTGGCACCGTACGTGTTTTTTCGGGTCTAACTCGGGTTCAGCTTCTTGTTGCGGTTAGGGTTATGTTTAGGGTTGTTAGGAAAGAGTGAAGACGCAGAGTCCTGTTGAGTGTGGGGTTGCGTAAAGGCTCCCCCAGGGAGTTCAGGTGTACCCAAAGGCTTCCGCTGAGAGCACTTTTTGATGGCAGAAAGTGGCACCGTACGTGTTTTTTCGGGTCTAACTCGGGTTCAGCTTCTTGTTGCGGTTAGGGTTATGTTTAGGGTTGTTAGGAAAGAGTGAAGACGCAGAGTCCTGTTGAGTGTGGGGTTGCGTAAAGGCTCCCCCAGGGAGTTCAGGTGTACCCAAAGGCTTCCGCTGAGAGCACTTTTTGATGGCAGAAAGTGGCACCGTACGTGTTTTTTCGGGTCTAACTCGGGTTCAGCTTCTTGTTGCGGTTAGGGTTATGTTTAGGGTTGTTAGGAAAGAGTGAAGACGCAGAGTCCTGTTGAGTGTGGGGTTGCGTAAAGGCTCCCCCAGGGAGTTCAGGTGTACCCAAAGGCTTCCGCTGAGAGCACTTTTTGATGGCAGAAAGTGGCACCGTACGTGTTTTTTCGGGTCTAACTCGGGTTCAGCTTCTTGTTGCGGTTAGGGTTATGTTTAGGGTTGTTAGGAAAGAGTGAAGACGCAGAGTCCTGTTGAGTGTGGGGTTGCGTAAAGGCTCCCCCAGGGAGTTCAGGTGTACCCAAAGGCTTCCGCTGAGAGCACTTTTTGATGGCAGAAAGTGGCACCGTACGTGTTTTTTCGGGTCTAACTCGGGTTCAGCTTCTTGTTGCGGTTAGGGTTATGTTTAGGGTTGTTAGGAAAGAGTGAAGACGCAGAGTCCTGTTGAGTGTGGGGTTGCGTAAAGGCTCCCCCAGGGAGTTCAGGTGTACCCAAAGGCTTCCGCTGAGAGCACTTTTTGATGGCAGAAAGTGGCACCGTACGTGTTTTTTCGGGTCTAACTCGGGTTCAGCTTCTTGTTGCGGTTAGGGTTATGTTTAGGGTTGTTAGGAAAGAGTGAAGACGCAGAGTCCTGTTGAGTGTGGGGTTGCGTAAAGGCTCCCCCAGGGAGTTCAGGTGTACCCAAAGGCTTCCGCTGAGAGCACTTTTTGATGGCAGAAAGTGGCACCGTACGTGTTTTTTCGGGTCTAACTCGGGTTCAGCTTCTTGTTGCGGTTAGGGTTATGTTTAGGGTTGTTAGGAAAGAGTGAAGACGCAGAGTCCTGTTGAGTGTGGGGTTGCGTAAAGGCTCCCCCAGGGAGTTCAGGTGTACCCAAAGGCTTCCGCTGAGAGCACTTTTTGATGGCAGAAAGTGGCACCGTACGTGTTTTTTCGGGTCTAACTCGGGTTCAGCTTCTTGTTGCGGTTAGGGTTATGTTTAGGGTTGTTAGGAAAGAGTGAAGACGCAGAGTCCTGTTGAGTGTGGGGTTGCGTAAAGGCTCCCCCAGGGAGTTCAGGTGTACCCAAAGGCTTCCGCTGAGAGCACTTTTTGATGGCAGAAAGTGGCACCGTACGTGTTTTTTCGGGTCTAACTCGGGTTCAGCTTCTTGTTGCGGTTAGGGTTATGTTTAGGGTTGTTAGGAAAGAGTGAAGACGCAGAGTCCTGTTGAGTGTGGGGTTGCGTAAAGGCTCCCCCAGGGAGTTCAGGTGTACCCAAAGGCTTCCGCTGAGAGCACTTTTTGATGGCAGAAAGTGGCACCGTACGTGTTTTTTCGGGTCTAACTCGGGTTCAGCTTCTTGTTGCGGTTAGGGTTATGTTTAGGGTTGTTAGGAAAGAGTGAAGACGCAGAGTCCTGTTGAGTGTGGGGTTGCGTAAAGGCTCCCCCAGGGAGTTCAGGTGTACCCAAAGGCTTCCGCTGAGAGCACTTTTTGATGGCAGAAAGTGGCACCGTACGTGTTTTTTCGGGTCTAACTCGGGTTCAGCTTCTTGTTGCGGTTAGGGTTATGTTTAGGGTTGTTAGGAAAGAGTGAAGACGCAGAGTCCTGTTGAGTGTGGGGTTGCGTAAAGGCTCCCCCAGGGAGTTCAGGTGTACCCAAAGGCTTCCGCTGAGAGCACTTTTTGATGGCAGAAAGTGGCACCGTACGTGTTTTTTCGGGTCTAACTCGGGTTCAGCTTCTTGTTGCGGTAGGGTTATGTTTAGGGTTGTTAGGAAAGAGTGAAGACGCAGAGTCCTGTTGAGTGTGGGGTTGCGTAAAGGCTCCCCCAGGGAGTTCAGGTGTACCCAAAGGCTTCCGCTGAGAGCACTTTTTGATGGCAGAAAGTGGCACCGTACGTGTTTTTTCGGGTCTAACTCGGGTTCAGCTTCTTGTTGCGGTTAGGGTTATGTTTAGGGTTGTTAGGAAAGAGTGAAGACGCAGAGTCCTGTTGAGTGTGGGGTTGCGTAAAGGCTCCCCCAGGGAGTTCAGGTGTACCCAAAGGCTTCCGCTGAGAGCACTTTTTGATGGCAGAAAGTGGCACCGTACGTGTTTTTTCGGGTCTAACTCGGGTTCAGCTTCTTGTTGCGGTTAGGGTTATGTTTAGGGTTGTTAGGAAAGAGTGAAGACGCAGAGTCCTGTTGAGTGTGGGGTTGCGTAAAGGCTCCCCCAGGGAGTTCAGGTGTACCCAAAGGCTTCCGCTGAGAGCACTTTTTGATGGCAGAAAGTGGCACCGTACGTGTTTTTTCGGGTCTAACTCGGGTTCAGCTTCTTGTTGCGGTTAGGGTTATGTTTAGGGTTGTTAGGAAAGAGTGAAGACGCAGAGTCCTGTTGAGTGTGGGGTTGCGTAAAGGCTCCCCCAGGGAGTTCAGGTGTACCCAAAGGCTTCCGCTGAGAGCACTTTTTGATGGCAGAAAGTGGCACCGTACGTGTTTTTTCGGGTCTAACTCGGGTTCAGCTTCTTGTTGCGGTTAGGGTTATGTTTAGGGTTGTTAGGAAAGAGTGAAGACGCAGAGTCCTGTTGAGTGTGGGGTTGCGTAAAGGCTCCCCCAGGGAGTTCAGGTGTACCCAAAGGCTTCCGCTGAGAGCACTTTTTGATGGCAGAAAGTGGCACCGTACGTGTTTTTTCGGGTCTAACTCGGGTTCAGCTTCTTGTTGCGGTTAGGGTTATGTTTAGGGTTGTTAGGAAAGAGTGAAGACGCAGAGTCCTGTTGAGTGTGGGGTTGCGTAAAGGCTCCCCCAGGGAGTTCAGGTGTACCCAAAGGCTTCCGCTGAGAGCACTTTTTGATGGCAGAAAGTGGCACCGTACGTGTTTTTTCGGGTCTAACTCGGGTTCAGCTTCTTGTTGCGGTTAGGGTTATGTTTAGGGTTGTTAGGAAAGAGTGAAGACGCAGAGTCCTGTTGAGTGTGGGGTTGCGTAAAGGCTCCCCCAGGGAGTTCAGGTGTACCCAAAGGCTTCCGCTGAGAGCACTTTTTGATGGCAGAAAGTGGCACCGTACGTGTTTTTTCGGGTCTAACTCGGGTTCAGCTTCTTGTTGCGGTTAGGGTTATGTTTAGGGTTGTTAGGAAAGAGTGAAGACGCAGAGTCCTGTTGAGTGTGGGGTTGCGTAAAGGCTCCCCCAGGGAGTTCAGGTGTACCCAAAGGCTTCCGCTGAGAGCACTTTTTGATGGCAGAAAGTGGCACCGTACGTGTTTTTTCGGGTCTAACTCGGGTTCAGCTTCTTGTTGCGGTTAGGGTTATGTTTAGGGTTGTTAGGAAAGAGTGAAGACGCAGAGTCCTGTTGAGTGTGGGGTTGCGTAAAGGCTCCCCCAGGGAGTTCAGGTGTACCCAAAGGCTTCCGCTGAGAGCACTTTTTGATGGCAGAAAGTGGCACCGTACGTGTTTTTTCGGGTCTAACTCGGGTTCAGCTTCTTGTTGCGGTTAGGGTTATGTTTAGGGTTGTTAGGAAAGAGTGAAGACGCAGAGTCCTGTTGAGTGTGGGGTTGCGTAAAGGCTCCCCCAGGGAGTTCAGGTGTACCCAAAGGCTTCCGCTGAGAGCACTTTTTGATGGCAGAAAGTGGCACCGTACGTGTTTTTTCGGGTCTAACTCGGGTTCAGCTTCTTGTTGCGGTTAGGGTTATGTTTAGGGTTGTTAGGAAAGAGTGAAGACGCAGAGTCCTGTTGAGTGTGGGGTTGCGTAAAGGCTCCCCCAGGGAGTTCAGGTGTACCCAAAGGCTTCCGCTGAGAGCACTTTTTGATGGCAGAAAGTGGCACCGTACGTGTTTTTTCGGGTCTAACTCGGGTTCAGCTTCTTGTTGCGGTTAGGGTTATGTTTAGGGTTGTTAGGAAAGAGTGAAGACGCAGAGTCCTGTTGAGTGTGGGGTTGCGTAAAGGCTCCCCCAGGGAGTTCAGGTGTACCCAAAGGCTTCCGCTGAGAGCACTTTTTGATGGCAGAAAGTGGCACCGTACGTGTTTTTTCGGGTCTAACTCGGGTTCAGCTTCTTGTTGCGGTTAGGGTTATGTTTAGGGTTGTTAGGAAAGAGTGAAGACGCAGAGTCCTGTTGAGTGTGGGGTTGCGTAAAGGCTCCCCCAGGGAGTTCAGGTGTACCCAAAGGCTTCCGCTGAGAGCACTTTTTGATGGCAGAAAGTGGCACCGTACGTGTTTTTTCGGGTCTAACTCGGGTTCAGCTTCTTGTTGCGGTTAGGGTTATGTTTAGGGTTGTTAGGAAAGAGTGAAGACGCAGAGTCCTGTTGAGTGTGGGGTTGCGTAAAGGCTCCCCCAGGGAGTTCAGGTGTACCCAAAGGCTTCCGCTGAGAGCACTTTTTGATGGCAGAAAGTGGCACCGTACGTGTTTTTTCGGGTCTAACTCGGGTTCAGCTTCTTGTTGCGGTTAGGGTTATGTTTAGGGTTGTTAGGAAAGAGTGAAGACGCAGAGTCCTGTTGAGTGTGGGGTTGCGTAAAGGCTCCCCCAGGGAGTTCAGGTGTACCCAAAGGCTTCCGCTGAGAGCACTTTTTGATGGCAGAAAGTGGCACCGTACGTGTTTTTTCGGGTCTAACTCGGGTTCAGCTTCTTGTTGCGGTTAGGGTTATGTTTAGGGTTGTTAGGAAAGAGTGAAGACGCAGAGTCCTGTTGAGTGTGGGGTTGCGTAAAGGCTCCCCCAGGGAGTTCAGGTGTACCCAAAGGCTTCCGCTGAGAGCACTTTTTGATGGCAGAAAGTGGCACCGTACGTGTTTTTTCGGGTCTAACTCGGGTTCAGCTTCTTGTTGCGGTTAGGGTTATGTTTAGGGTTGTTAGGAAAGAGTGAAGACGCAGAGTCCTGTTGAGTGTGGGGTTGCGTAAAGGCTCCCCCAGGGAGTTCAGGTGTACCCAAAGGCTTCCGCTGAGAGCACTTTTTGATGGCAGAAAGTGGCACCGTACGTGTTTTTTCGGGTCTAACTCGGGTTCAGCTTCTTGTTGCGGTTAGGGTTATGTTTAGGGTTGTTAGGAAAGAGTGAAGACGCAGAGTCCTGTTGAGTGTGGGGTTGCGTAAAGGCTCCCCCAGGGAGTTCAGGTGTACCCAAAGGCTTCCGCTGAGAGCACTTTTTGATGGCAGAAAGTGGCACCGTACGTGTTTTTTCGGGTCTAACTCGGGTTCAGCTTCTTGTTGCGGTTAGGGTTATGTTTAGGGTTGTTAGGAAAGAGTGAAGACGCAGAGTCCTGTTGAGTGTGGGGTTGCGTAAAGGCTCCCCCAGGGAGTTCAGGTGTACCCAAAGGCTTCCGCTGAGAGCACTTTTTGATGGCAGAAAGTGGCACCGTACGTGTTTTTTCGGGTCTAACTCGGGTTCAGCTTCTTGTTGCGGTTAGGGTTATGTTTAGGGTTGTTAGGAAAGAGTGAAGACGCAGAGTCCTGTTGAGTGTGGGGTTGCGTAAAGGCTCCCCCAGGGAGTTCAGGTGTACCCAAAGGCTTCCGCTGAGAGCACTTTTTGATGGCAGAAAGTGGCACCGTACGTGTTTTTTCGGGTCTAACTCGGGTTCAGCTTCTTGTTGCGGTTAGGGTTATGTTTAGGGTTGTTAGGAAAGAGTGAAGACGCAGAGTCCTGTTGAGTGTGGGGTTGCGTAAAGGCTCCCCCAGGGAGTTCAGGTGTACCCAAAGGCTTCCGCTGAGAGCACTTTTTGATGGCAGAAAGTGGCACCGTACGTGTTTTTTCGGGTCTAACTCGGGTTCAGCTTCTTGTTGCGGTTAGGGTTATGTTTAGGGTTGTTAGGAAAGAGTGAAGACGCAGAGTCCTGTTGAGTGTGGGGTTGCGTAAAGGCTCCCCCAGGGAGTTCAGGTGTACCCAAAGGCTTCCGCTGAGAGCACTTTTTGATGGCAGAAAGTGGCACCGTACGTGTTTTTTCGGGTCTAACTCGGGTTCAGCTTCTTGTTGCGGTTAGGGTTATGTTTAGGGTTGTTAGGAAAGAGTGAAGACGCAGAGTCCTGTTGAGTGTGGGGTTGCGTAAAGGCTCCCCCAGGGAGTTCAGGTGTACCCAAAGGCTTCCGCTGAGAGCACTTTTTGATGGCAGAAAGTGGCACCGTACGTGTTTTTTCGGGTCTAACTCGGGTTCAGCTTCTTGTTGCGGTTAGGGTTATGTTTAGGGTTGTTAGGAAAGAGTGAAGACGCAGAGTCCTGTTGAGTGTGGGGTTGCGTAAAGGCTCCCCCAGGGAGTTCAGGTGTACCCAAAGGCTTCCGCTGAGAGCACTTTTTGATGGCAGAAAGTGGCACCGTACGTGTTTTTTCGGGTCTAACTCGGGTTCAGCTTCTTGTTGCGGTTAGGGTTATGTTTAGGGTTGTTAGGAAAGAGTGAAGACGCAGAGTCCTGTTGAGTGTGGGGTTGCGTAAAGGCTCCCCCAGGGAGTTCAGGTGTACCCAAAGGCTTCCGCTGAGAGCACTTTTTGATGGCAGAAAGTGGCACCGTACGTGTTTTTTCGGGTCTAACTCGGGTTCAGCTTCTTGTTGCGGTTAGGGTTATGTTTAGGGTTGTTAGGAAAGAGTGAAGACGCAGAGTCCTGTTGAGTGTGGGGTTGCGTAAAGGCTCCCCCAGGGAGTTCAGGTGTACCCAAAGGCTTCCGCTGAGAGCACTTTTTGATGGCAGAAAGTGGCACCGTACGTGTTTTTTCGGGTCTAACTCGGGTTCAGCTTCTTGTTGCGGTTAGGGTTATGTTTAGGGTTGTTAGGAAAGAGTGAAGACGCAGAGTCCTGTTGAGTGTGGGGTTGCGTAAAGGCTCCCCCAGGGAGTTCAGGTGTACCCAAAGGCTTCCGCTGAGAGCACTTTTTGATGGCAGAAAGTGGCACCGTACGTGTTTTTTCGGGTCTAACTCGGGTTCAGCTTCTTGTTGCGGTTAGGGTTATGTTTAGGGTTGTTAGGAAAGAGTGAAGACGCAGAGTCCTGTTGAGTGTGGGGTTGCGTAAAGGCTCCCCCAGGGAGTTCAGGTGTACCCAAAGGCTTCCGCTGAGAGCACTTTTTGATGGCAGAAAGTGGCACCGTACGTGTTTTTTCGGGTCTAACTCGGGTTCAGCTTCTTGTTGCGGTTAGGGTTATGTTTAGGGTTGTTAGGAAAGAGTGAAGACGCAGAGTCCTGTTGAGTGTGGGGTTGCGTAAAGGCTCCCCCAGGGAGTTCAGGTGTACCCAAAGGCTTCCGCTGAGAGCACTTTTTGATGGCAGAAAGTGGCACCGTACGTGTTTTTTCGGGTCTAACTCGGGTTCAGCTTCTTGTTGCGGTTAGGGTTATGTTTAGGGTTGTTAGGAAAGAGTGAAGACGCAGAGTCCTGTTGAGTGTGGGGTTGCGTAAAGGCTCCCCCAGGGAGTTCAGGTGTACCCAAAGGCTTCCGCTGAGAGCACTTTTTGATGGCAGAAAGTGGCACCGTACGTGTTTTTTCGGGTCTAACTCGGGTTCAGCTTCTTGTTGCGGTTAGGGTTATGTTTAGGGTTGTTAGGAAAGAGTGAAGACGCAGAGTCCTGTTGAGTGTGGGGTTGCGTAAAGGCTCCCCCAGGGAGTTCAGGTGTACCCAAAGGCTTCCGCTGAGAGCACTTTTTGATGGCAGAAAGTGGCACCGTACGTGTTTTTTCGGGTCTAACTCGGGTTCAGCTTCTTGTTGCGGTTAGGGTTATGTTTAGGGTTGTTAGGAAAGAGTGAAGACGCAGAGTCCTGTTGAGTGTGGGGTTGCGTAAAGGCTCCCCCAGGGAGTTCAGGTGTACCCAAAGGCTTCCGCTGAGAGCACTTTTTGATGGCAGAAAGTGGCACCGTACGTGTTTTTTCGGGTCTAACTCGGGTTCAGCTTCTTGTTGCGGTTAGGGTTATGTTTAGGGTTGTTAGGAAAGAGTGAAGACGCAGAGTCCTGTTGAGTGTGGGGTTGCGTAAAGGCTCCCCCAGGGAGTTCAGGTGTACCCAAAGGCTTCCGCTGAGAGCACTTTTTGATGGCAGAAAGTGGCACCGTACGTGTTTTTTCGGGTCTAACTCGGGTTCAGCTTCTTGTTGCGGTTAGGGTTATGTTTAGGGTTGTTAGGAAAGAGTGAAGACGCAGAGTCCTGTTGAGTGTGGGGTTGCGTAAAGGCTCCCCCAGGGAGTTCAGGTGTACCCAAAGGCTTCCGCTGAGAGCACTTTTTGATGGCAGAAAGTGGCACCGTACGTGTTTTTTCGGGTCTAACTCGGGTTCAGCTTCTTGTTGCGGTTAGGGTTATGTTTAGGGTTGTTAGGAAAGAGTGAAGACGCAGAGTCCTGTTGAGTGTGGGGTTGCGTAAAGGCTCCCCCAGGGAGTTCAGGTGTACCCAAAGGCTTCCGCTGAGAGCACTTTTTGATGGCAGAAAGTGGCACCGTACGTGTTTTTTCGGGTCTAACTCGGGTTCAGCTTCTTGTTGCGGTTAGGGTTATGTTTAGGGTTGTTAGGAAAGAGTGAAGACGCAGAGTCCTGTTGAGTGTGGGGTTGCGTAAAGGCTCCCCCAGGGAGTTCAGGTGTACCCAAAGGCTTCCGCTGAGAGCACTTTTTGATGGCAGAAAGTGGCACCGTACGTGTTTTTTCGGGTCTAACTCGGGTTCAGCTTCTTGTTGCGGTTAGGGTTATGTTTAGGGTTGTTAGGAAAGAGTGAAGACGCAGAGTCCTGTTGAGTGTGGGGTTGCGTAAAGGCTCCCCCAGGGAGTTCAGGTGTACCCAAAGGCTTCCGCTGAGAGCACTTTTTGATGGCAGAAAGTGGCACCGTACGTGTTTTTTCGGGTCTAACTCGGGTTCAGCTTCTTGTTGCGGTTAGGGTTATGTTTAGGGTTGTTAGGAAAGAGTGAAGACGCAGAGTCCTGTTGAGTGTGGGGTTGCGTAAAGGCTCCCCCAGGGAGTTCAGGTGTACCCAAAGGCTTCCGCTGAGAGCACTTTTTGATGGCAGAAAGTGGCACCGTACGTGTTTTTTCGGGTCTAACTCGGGTTCAGCTTCTTGTTGCGGTTAGGGTTATGTTTAGGGTTGTTAGGAAAGAGTGAAGACGCAGAGTCCTGTTGAGTGTGGGGTTGCGTAAAGGCTCCCCCAGGGAGTTCAGGTGTACCCAAAGGCTTCCGCTGAGAGCACTTTTTGATGGCAGAAAGTGGCACCGTACGTGTTTTTTCGGGTCTAACTCGGGTTCAGCTTCTTGTTGCGGTTAGGGTTATGTTTAGGGTTGTTAGGAAAGAGTGAAGACGCAGAGTCCTGTTGAGTGTGGGGTTGCGTAAAGGCTCCCCCAGGGAGTTCAGGTGTACCCAAAGGCTTCCGCTGAGAGCACTTTTTGATGGCAGAAAGTGGCACCGTACGTGTTTTTTCGGGTCTAACTCGGGTTCAGCTTCTTGTTGCGGTTAGGGTTATGTTTAGGGTTGTTAGGAAAGAGTGAAGACGCAGAGTCCTGTTGAGTGTGGGGTTGCGTAAAGGCTCCCCCAGGGAGTTCAGGTGTACCCAAAGGCTTCCGCTGAGAGCACTTTTTGATGGCAGAAAGTGGCACCGTACGTGTTTTTTCGGGTCTAACTCGGGTTCAGCTTCTTGTTGCGGTTAGGGTTATGTTTAGGGTTGTTAGGAAAGAGTGAAGACGCAGAGTCCTGTTGAGTGTGGGGTTGCGTAAAGGCTCCCCCAGGGAGTTCAGGTGTACCCAAAGGCTTCCGCTGAGAGCACTTTTTGATGGCAGAAAGTGGCACCGTACGTGTTTTTTCGGGTCTAACTCGGGTTCAGCTTCTTGTTGCGGTTAGGGTTATGTTTAGGGTTGTTAGGAAAGAGTGAAGACGCAGAGTCCTGTTGAGTGTGGGGTTGCGTAAAGGCTCCCCCAGGGAGTTCAGGTGTACCCAAAGGCTTCCGCTGAGAGCACTTTTTGATGGCAGAAAGTGGCACCGTACGTGTTTTTTCGGGTCTAACTCGGGTTCAGCTTCTTGTTGCGGTTAGGGTTATGTTTAGGGTTGTTAGGAAAGAGTGAAGACGCAGAGTCCTGTTGAGTGTGGGGTTGCGTAAAGGCTCCCCCAGGGAGTTCAGGTGTACCCAAAGGCTTCCGCTGAGAGCACTTTTTGATGGCAGAAAGTGGCACCGTACGTGTTTTTTCGGGTCTAACTCGGGTTCAGCTTCTTGTTGCGGTTAGGGTTATGTTTAGGGTTGTTAGGAAAGAGTGAAGACGCAGAGTCCTGTTGAGTGTGGGGTTGCGTAAAGGCTCCCCCAGGGAGTTCAGGTGTACCCAAAGGCTTCCGCTGAGAGCACTTTTTGATGGCAGAAAGTGGCACCGTACGTGTTTTTTCGGGTCTAACTCGGGTTCAGCTTCTTGTTGCGGTTAGGGTTATGTTTAGGGTTGTTAGGAAAGAGTGAAGACGCAGAGTCCTGTTGAGTGTGGGGTTGCGTAAAGGCTCCCCCAGGGAGTTCAGGTGTACCCAAAGGCTTCCGCTGAGAGCACTTTTTGATGGCAGAAAGTGGCACCGTACGTGTTTTTTCGGGTCTAACTCGGGTTCAGCTTCTTGTTGCGGTTAGGGTTATGTTTAGGGTTGTTAGGAAAGAGTGAAGACGCAGAGTCCTGTTGAGTGTGGGGTTGCGTAAAGGCTCCCCCAGGGAGTTCAGGTGTACCCAAAGGCTTCCGCTGAGAGCACTTTTTGATGGCAGAAAGTGGCACCGTACGTGTTTTTTCGGGTCTAACTCGGGTTCAGCTTCTTGTTGCGGTTAGGGTTATGTTTAGGGTTGTTAGGAAAGAGTGAAGACGCAGAGTCCTGTTGAGTGTGGGGTTGCGTAAAGGCTCCCCCAGGGAGTTCAGGTGTACCCAAAGGCTTCCGCTGAGAGCACTTTTTGATGGCAGAAAGTGGCACCGTACGTGTTTTTTCGGGTCTAACTCGGGTTCAGCTTCTTGTTGCGGTTAGGGTTATGTTTAGGGTTGTTAGGAAAGAGTGAAGACGCAGAGTCCTGTTGAGTGTGGGGTTGCGTAAAGGCTCCCCCAGGGAGTTCAGGTGTACCCAAAGGCTTCCGCTGAGAGCACTTTTTGATGGCAGAAAGTGGCACCGTACGTGTTTTTTCGGGTCTAACTCGGGTTCAGCTTCTTGTTGCGGTTAGGGTTATGTTTAGGGTTGTTAGGAAAGAGTGAAGACGCAGAGTCCTGTTGAGTGTGGGGTTGCGTAAAGGCTCCCCCAGGGAGTTCAGGTGTACCCAAAGGCTTCCGCTGAGAGCACTTTTTGATGGCAGAAAGTGGCACCGTACGTGTTTTTTCGGGTCTAACTCGGGTTCAGCTTCTTGTTGCGGTTAGGGTTATGTTTAGGGTTGTTAGGAAAGAGTGAAGACGCAGAGTCCTGTTGAGTGTGGGGTTGCGTAAAGGCTCCCCCAGGGAGTTCAGGTGTACCCAAAGGCTTCCGCTGAGAGCACTTTTTGATGGCAGAAAGTGGCACCGTACGTGTTTTTTCGGGTCTAACTCGGGTTCAGCTTCTTGTTGCGGTTAGGGTTATGTTTAGGGTTGTTAGGAAAGAGTGAAGACGCAGAGTCCTGTTGAGTGTGGGGTTGCGTAAAGGCTCCCCCAGGGAGTTCAGGTGTACCCAAAGGCTTCCGCTGAGAGCACTTTTTGATGGCAGAAAGTGGCACCGTACGTGTTTTTTCGGGTCTAACTCGGGTTCAGCTTCTTGTTGCGGTTAGGGTTATGTTTAGGGTTGTTAGGAAAGAGTGAAGACGCAGAGTCCTGTTGAGTGTGGGGTTGCGTAAAGGCTCCCCCAGGGAGTTCAGGTGTACCCAAAGGCTTCCGCTGAGAGCACTTTTTGATGGCAGAAAGTGGCACCGTACGTGTTTTTTCGGGTCTAACTCGGGTTCAGCTTCTTGTTGCGGTTAGGGTTATGTTTAGGGTTGTTAGGAAAGAGTGAAGACGCAGAGTCCTGTTGAGTGTGGGGTTGCGTAAAGGCTCCCCCAGGGAGTTCAGGTGTACCCAAAGGCTTCCGCTGAGAGCACTTTTTGATGGCAGAAAGTGGCACCGTACGTGTTTTTTCGGGTCTAACTCGGGTTCAGCTTCTTGTTGCGGTTAGGGTTATGTTTAGGGTTGTTAGGAAAGAGTGAAGACGCAGAGTCCTGTTGAGTGTGGGGTTGCGTAAAGGCTCCCCCAGGGAGTTCAGGTGTACCCAAAGGCTTCCGCTGAGAGCACTTTTTGATGGCAGAAAGTGGCACCGTACGTGTTTTTTCGGGTCTAACTCGGGTTCAGCTTCTTGTTGCGGTTAGGGTTATGTTTAGGGTTGTTAGGAAAGAGTGAAGACGCAGAGTCCTGTTGAGTGTGGGGTTGCGTAAAGGCTCCCCCAGGGAGTTCAGGTGTACCCAAAGGCTTCCGCTGAGAGCACTTTTTGATGGCAGAAAGTGGCACCGTACGTGTTTTTTCGGGTCTAACTCGGGTTCAGCTTCTTGTTGCGGTTAGGGTTATGTTTAGGGTTGTTAGGAAAGAGTGAAGACGCAGAGTCCTGTTGAGTGTGGGGTTGCGTAAAGGCTCCCCCAGGGAGTTCAGGTGTACCCAAAGGCTTCCGCTGAGAGCACTTTTTGATGGCAGAAAGTGGCACCGTACGTGTTTTTTCGGGTCTAACTCGGGTTCAGCTTCTTGTTGCGGTTAGGGTTATGTTTAGGGTTGTTAGGAAAGAGTGAAGACGCAGAGTCCTGTTGAGTGTGGGGTTGCGTAAAGGCTCCCCCAGGGAGTTCAGGTGTACCCAAAGGCTTCCGCTGAGAGCACTTTTTGATGGCAGAAAGTGGCACCGTACGTGTTTTTTCGGGTCTAACTCGGGTTCAGCTTCTTGTTGCGGTTAGGGTTATGTTTAGGGTTGTTAGGAAAGAGTGAAGACGCAGAGTCCTGTTGAGTGTGGGGTTGCGTAAAGGCTCCCCCAGGGAGTTCAGGTGTACCCAAAGGCTTCCGCTGAGAGCACTTTTTGATGGCAGAAAGTGGCACCGTACGTGTTTTTTCGGGTCTAACTCGGGTTCAGCTTCTTGTTGCGGTTAGGGTTATGTTTAGGGTTGTTAGGAAAGAGTGAAGACGCAGAGTCCTGTTGAGTGTGGGGTTGCGTAAAGGCTCCCCCAGGGAGTTCAGGTGTACCCAAAGGCTTCCGCTGAGAGCACTTTTTGATGGCAGAAAGTGGCACCGTACGTGTTTTTTCGGGTCTAACTCGGGTTCAGCTTCTTGTTGCGGTTAGGGTTATGTTTAGGGTTGTTAGGAAAGAGTGAAGACGCAGAGTCCTGTTGAGTGTGGGGTTGCGTAAAGGCTCCCCCAGGGAGTTCAGGTGTACCCAAAGGCTTCCGCTGAGAGCACTTTTTGATGGCAGAAAGTGGCACCGTACGTGTTTTTTCGGGTCTAACTCGGGTTCAGCTTCTTGTTGCGGTTAGGGTTATGTTTAGGGTTGTTAGGAAAGAGTGAAGACGCAGAGTCCTGTTGAGTGTGGGGTTGCGTAAAGGCTCCCCCAGGGAGTTCAGGTGTACCCAAAGGCTTCCGCTGAGAGCACTTTTTGATGGCAGAAAGTGGCACCGTACGTGTTTTTTCGGGTCTAACTCGGGTTCAGCTTCTTGTTGCGGTTAGGGTTATGTTTAGGGTTGTTAGGAAAGAGTGAAGACGCAGAGTCCTGTTGAGTGTGGGGTTGCGTAAAGGCTCCCCCAGGGAGTTCAGGTGTACCCAAAGGCTTCCGCTGAGAGCACTTTTTGATGGCAGAAAGTGGCACCGTACGTGTTTTTTCGGGTCTAACTCGGGTTCAGCTTCTTGTTGCGGTTAGGGTTATGTTTAGGGTTGTTAGGAAAGAGTGAAGACGCAGAGTCCTGTTGAGTGTGGGGTTGCGTAAAGGCTCCCCCAGGGAGTTCAGGTGTACCCAAAGGCTTCCGCTGAGAGCACTTTTTGATGGCAGAAAGTGGCACCGTACGTGTTTTTTCGGGTCTAACTCGGGTTCAGCTTCTTGTTGCGGTTAGGGTTATGTTTAGGGTTGTTAGGAAAGAGTGAAGACGCAGAGTCCTGTTGAGTGTGGGGTTGCGTAAAGGCTCCCCCAGGGAGTTCAGGTGTACCCAAAGGCTTCCGCTGAGAGCACTTTTTGATGGCAGAAAGTGGCACCGTACGTGTTTTTTCGGGTCTAACTCGGGTTCAGCTTCTTGTTGCGGTTAGGGTTATGTTTAGGGTTGTTAGGAAAGAGTGAAGACGCAGAGTCCTGTTGAGTGTGGGGTTGCGTAAAGGCTCCCCCAGGGAGTTCAGGTGTACCCAAAGGCTTCCGCTGAGAGCACTTTTTGATGGCAGAAAGTGGCACCGTACGTGTTTTTTCGGGTCTAACTCGGGTTCAGCTTCTTGTTGCGGTTAGGGTTATGTTTAGGGTTGTTAGGAAAGAGTGAAGACGCAGAGTCCTGTTGAGTGTGGGGTTGCGTAAAGGCTCCCCCAGGGAGTTCAGGTGTACCCAAAGGCTTCCGCTGAGAGCACTTTTTGATGGCAGAAAGTGGCACCGTACGTGTTTTTTCGGGTCTAACTCGGGTTCAGCTTCTTGTTGCGGTTAGGGTTATGTTTAGGGTTGTTAGGAAAGAGTGAAGACGCAGAGTCCTGTTGAGTGTGGGGTTGCGTAAAGGCTCCCCCAGGGAGTTCAGGTGTACCCAAAGGCTTCCGCTGAGAGCACTTTTTGATGGCAGAAAGTGGCACCGTACGTGTTTTTTCGGGTCTAACTCGGGTTCAGCTTCTTGTTGCGGTTAGGGTTATGTTTAGGGTTGTTAGGAAAGAGTGAAGACGCAGAGTCCTGTTGAGTGTGGGGTTGCGTAAAGGCTCCCCCAGGGAGTTCAGGTGTACCCAAAGGCTTCCGCTGAGAGCACTTTTTGATGGCAGAAAGTGGCACCGTACGTGTTTTTTCGGGTCTAACTCGGGTTCAGCTTCTTGTTGCGGTTAGGGTTATGTTTAGGGTTGTTAGGAAAGAGTGAAGACGCAGAGTCCTGTTGAGTGTGGGGTTGCGTAAAGGCTCCCCCAGGGAGTTCAGGTGTACCCAAAGGCTTCCGCTGAGAGCACTTTTTGATGGCAGAAAGTGGCACCGTACGTGTTTTTTCGGGTCTAACTCGGGTTCAGCTTCTTGTTGCGGTTAGGGTTATGTTTAGGGTTGTTAGGAAAGAGTGAAGACGCAGAGTCCTGTTGAGTGTGGGGTTGCGTAAAGGCTCCCCCAGGGAGTTCAGGTGTACCCAAAGGCTTCCGCTGAGAGCACTTTTTGATGGCAGAAAGTGGCACCGTACGTGTTTTTTCGGGTCTAACTCGGGTTCAGCTTCTTGTTGCGGTTAGGGTTATGTTTAGGGTTGTTAGGAAAGAGTGAAGACGCAGAGTCCTGTTGAGTGTGGGGTTGCGTAAAGGCTCCCCCAGGGAGTTCAGGTGTACCCAAAGGCTTCCGCTGAGAGCACTTTTTGATGGCAGAAAGTGGCACCGTACGTGTTTTTTCGGGTCTAACTCGGGTTCAGCTTCTTGTTGCGGTTAGGGTTATGTTTAGGGTTGTTAGGAAAGAGTGAAGACGCAGAGTCCTGTTGAGTGTGGGGTTGCGTAAAGGCTCCCCCAGGGAGTTCAGGTGTACCCAAAGGCTTCCGCTGAGAGCACTTTTTGATGGCAGAAAGTGGCACCGTACGTGTTTTTTCGGGTCTAACTCGGGTTCAGCTTCTTGTTGCGGTTAGGGTTATGTTTAGGGTTGTTAGGAAAGAGTGAAGACGCAGAGTCCTGTTGAGTGTGGGGTTGCGTAAAGGCTCCCCCAGGGAGTTCAGGTGTACCCAAAGGCTTCCGCTGAGAGCACTTTTTGATGGCAGAAAGTGGCACCGTACGTGTTTTTTCGGGTCTAACTCGGGTTCAGCTTCTTGTTGCGGTTAGGGTTATGTTTAGGGTTGTTAGGAAAGAGTGAAGACGCAGAGTCCTGTTGAGTGTGGGGTTGCGTAAAGGCTCCCCCAGGGAGTTCAGGTGTACCCAAAGGCTTCCGCTGAGAGCACTTTTTGATGGCAGAAAGTGGCACCGTACGTGTTTTTTCGGGTCTAACTCGGGTTCAGCTTCTTGTTGCGGTTAGGGTTATGTTTAGGGTTGTTAGGAAAGAGTGAAGACGCAGAGTCCTGTTGAGTGTGGGGTTGCGTAAAGGCTCCCCCAGGGAGTTCAGGTGTACCCAAAGGCTTCCGCTGAGAGCACTTTTTGATGGCAGAAAGTGGCACCGTACGTGTTTTTTCGGGTCTAACTCGGGTTCAGCTTCTTGTTGCGGTTAGGGTTATGTTTAGGGTTGTTAGGAAAGAGTGAAGACGCAGAGTCCTGTTGAGTGTGGGGTTGCGTAAAGGCTCCCCCAGGGAGTTCAGGTGTACCCAAAGGCTTCCGCTGAGAGCACTTTTTGATGGCAGAAAGTGGCACCGTACGTGTTTTTTCGGGTCTAACTCGGGTTCAGCTTCTTGTTGCGGTTAGGGTTATGTTTAGGGTTGTTAGGAAAGAGTGAAGACGCAGAGTCCTGTTGAGTGTGGGGTTGCGTAAAGGCTCCCCCAGGGAGTTCAGGTGTACCCAAAGGCTTCCGCTGAGAGCACTTTTTGATGGCAGAAAGTGGCACCGTACGTGTTTTTTCGGGTCTAACTCGGGTTCAGCTTCTTGTTGCGGTTAGGGTTATGTTTAGGGTTGTTAGGAAAGAGTGAAGACGCAGAGTCCTGTTGAGTGTGGGGTTGCGTAAAGGCTCCCCCAGGGAGTTCAGGTGTACCCAAAGGCTTCCGCTGAGAGCACTTTTTGATGGCAGAAAGTGGCACCGTACGTGTTTTTTCGGGTCTAACTCGGGTTCAGCTTCTTGTTGCGGTTAGGGTTATGTTTAGGGTTGTTAGGAAAGAGTGAAGACGCAGAGTCCTGTTGAGTGTGGGGTTGCGTAAAGGCTCCCCCAGGGAGTTCAGGTGTACCCAAAGGCTTCCGCTGAGAGCACTTTTTGATGGCAGAAAGTGGCACCGTACGTGTTTTTTCGGGTCTAACTCGGGTTCAGCTTCTTGTTGCGGTTAGGGTTATGTTTAGGGTTGTTAGGAAAGAGTGAAGACGCAGAGTCCTGTTGAGTGTGGGGTTGCGTAAAGGCTCCCCCAGGGAGTTCAGGTGTACCCAAAGGCTTCCGCTGAGAGCACTTTTTGATGGCAGAAAGTGGCACCGTACGTGTTTTTTCGGGTCTAACTCGGGTTCAGCTTCTTGTTGCGGTTAGGGTTATGTTTAGGGTTGTTAGGAAAGAGTGAAGACGCAGAGTCCTGTTGAGTGTGGGGTTGCGTAAAGGCTCCCCCAGGGAGTTCAGGTGTACCCAAAGGCTTCCGCTGAGAGCACTTTTTGATGGCAGAAAGTGGCACCGTACGTGTTTTTTCGGGTCTAACTCGGGTTCAGCTTCTTGTTGCGGTTAGGGTTATGTTTAGGGTTGTTAGGAAAGAGTGAAGACGCAGAGTCCTGTTGAGTGTGGGGTTGCGTAAAGGCTCCCCCAGGGAGTTCAGGTGTACCCAAAGGCTTCCGCTGAGAGCACTTTTTGATGGCAGAAAGTGGCACCGTACGTGTTTTTTCGGGTCTAACTCGGGTTCAGCTTCTTGTTGCGGTTAGGGTTATGTTTAGGGTTGTTAGGAAAGAGTGAAGACGCAGAGTCCTGTTGAGTGTGGGGTTGCGTAAAGGCTCCCCCAGGGAGTTCAGGTGTACCCAAAGGCTTCCGCTGAGAGCACTTTTTGATGGCAGAAAGTGGCACCGTACGTGTTTTTTCGGGTCTAACTCGGGTTCAGCTTCTTGTTGCGGTTAGGGTTATGTTTAGGGTTGTTAGGAAAGAGTGAAGACGCAGAGTCCTGTTGAGTGTGGGGTTGCGTAAAGGCTCCCCCAGGGAGTTCAGGTGTACCCAAAGGCTTCCGCTGAGAGCACTTTTTGATGGCAGAAAGTGGCACCGTACGTGTTTTTTCGGGTCTAACTCGGGTTCAGCTTCTTGTTGCGGTTAGGGTTATGTTTAGGGTTGTTAGGAAAGAGTGAAGACGCAGAGTCCTGTTGAGTGTGGGGTTGCGTAAAGGCTCCCCCAGGGAGTTCAGGTGTACCCAAAGGCTTCCGCTGAGAGCACTTTTTGATGGCAGAAAGTGGCACCGTACGTGTTTTTTCGGGTCTAACTCGGGTTCAGCTTCTTGTTGCGGTTAGGGTTATGTTTAGGGTTGTTAGGAAAGAGTGAAGACGCAGAGTCCTGTTGAGTGTGGGGTTGCGTAAAGGCTCCCCCAGGGAGTTCAGGTGTACCCAAAGGCTTCCGCTGAGAGCACTTTTTGATGGCAGAAAGTGGCACCGTACGTGTTTTTTCGGGTCTAACTCGGGTTCAGCTTCTTGTTGCGGTTAGGGTTATGTTTAGGGTTGTTAGGAAAGAGTGAAGACGCAGAGTCCTGTTGAGTGTGGGGTTGCGTAAAGGCTCCCCCAGGGAGTTCAGGTGTACCCAAAGGCTTCCGCTGAGAGCACTTTTTGATGGCAGAAAGTGGCACCGTACGTGTTTTTTCGGGTCTAACTCGGGTTCAGCTTCTTGTTGCGGTTAGGGTTATGTTTAGGGTTGTTAGGAAAGAGTGAAGACGCAGAGTCCTGTTGAGTGTGGGGTTGCGTAAAGGCTCCCCCAGGGAGTTCAGGTGTACCCAAAGGCTTCCGCTGAGAGCACTTTTTGATGGCAGAAAGTGGCACCGTACGTGTTTTTTCGGGTCTAACTCGGGTTCAGCTTCTTGTTGCGGTTAGGGTTATGTTTAGGGTTGTTAGGAAAGAGTGAAGACGCAGAGTCCTGTTGAGTGTGGGGTTGCGTAAAGGCTCCCCCAGGGAGTTCAGGTGTACCCAAAGGCTTCCGCTGAGAGCACTTTTTGATGGCAGAAAGTGGCACCGTACGTGTTTTTTCGGGTCTAACTCGGGTTCAGCTTCTTGTTGCGGTTAGGGTTATGTTTAGGGTTGTTAGGAAAGAGTGAAGACGCAGAGTCCTGTTGAGTGTGGGGTTGCGTAAAGGCTCCCCCAGGGAGTTCAGGTGTACCCAAAGGCTTCCGCTGAGAGCACTTTTTGATGGCAGAAAGTGGCACCGTACGTGTTTTTTCGGGTCTAACTCGGGTTCAGCTTCTTGTTGCGGTTAGGGTTATGTTTAGGGTTGTTAGGAAAGAGTGAAGACGCAGAGTCCTGTTGAGTGTGGGGTTGCGTAAAGGCTCCCCCAGGGAGTTCAGGTGTACCCAAAGGCTTCCGCTGAGAGCACTTTTTGATGGCAGAAAGTGGCACCGTACGTGTTTTTTCGGGTCTAACTCGGGTTCAGCTTCTTGTTGCGGTTAGGGTTATGTTTAGGGTTGTTAGGAAAGAGTGAAGACGCAGAGTCCTGTTGAGTGTGGGGTTGCGTAAAGGCTCCCCCAGGGAGTTCAGGTGTACCCAAAGGCTTCCGCTGAGAGCACTTTTTGATGGCAGAAAGTGGCACCGTACGTGTTTTTTCGGGTCTAACTCGGGTTCAGCTTCTTGTTGCGGTTAGGGTTATGTTTAGGGTTGTTAGGAAAGAGTGAAGACGCAGAGTCCTGTTGAGTGTGGGGTTGCGTAAAGGCTCCCCCAGGGAGTTCAGGTGTACCCAAAGGCTTCCGCTGAGAGCACTTTTTGATGGCAGAAAGTGGCACCGTACGTGTTTTTTCGGGTCTAACTCGGGTTCAGCTTCTTGTTGCGGTTAGGGTTATGTTTAGGGTTGTTAGGAAAGAGTGAAGACGCAGAGTCCTGTTGAGTGTGGGGTTGCGTAAAGGCTCCCCCAGGGAGTTCAGGTGTACCCAAAGGCTTCCGCTGAGAGCACTTTTTGATGGCAGAAAGTGGCACCGTACGTGTTTTTTCGGGTCTAACTCGGGTTCAGCTTCTTGTTGCGGTTAGGGTTATGTTTAGGGTTGTTAGGAAAGAGTGAAGACGCAGAGTCCTGTTGAGTGTGGGGTTGCGTAAAGGCTCCCCCAGGGAGTTCAGGTGTACCCAAAGGCTTCCGCTGAGAGCACTTTTTGATGGCAGAAAGTGGCACCGTACGTGTTTTTTCGGGTCTAACTCGGGTTCAGCTTCTTGTTGCGGTTAGGGTTATGTTTAGGGTTGTTAGGAAAGAGTGAAGACGCAGAGTCCTGTTGAGTGTGGGGTTGCGTAAAGGCTCCCCCAGGGAGTTCAGGTGTACCCAAAGGCTTCCGCTGAGAGCACTTTTTGATGGCAGAAAGTGGCACCGTACGTGTTTTTTCGGGTCTAACTCGGGTTCAGCTTCTTGTTGCGGTTAGGGTTATGTTTAGGGTTGTTAGGAAAGAGTGAAGACGCAGAGTCCTGTTGAGTGTGGGGTTGCGTAAAGGCTCCCCCAGGGAGTTCAGGTGTACCCAAAGGCTTCCGCTGAGAGCACTTTTTGATGGCAGAAAGTGGCACCGTACGTGTTTTTTCGGGTCTAACTCGGGTTCAGCTTCTTGTTGCGGTTAGGGTTATGTTTAGGGTTGTTAGGAAAGAGTGAAGACGCAGAGTCCTGTTGAGTGTGGGGTTGCGTAAAGGCTCCCCCAGGGAGTTCAGGTGTACCCAAAGGCTTCCGCTGAGAGCACTTTTTGATGGCAGAAAGTGGCACCGTACGTGTTTTTTCGGGTCTAACTCGGGTTCAGCTTCTTGTTGCGGTTAGGGTTATGTTTAGGGTTGTTAGGAAAGAGTGAAGACGCAGAGTCCTGTTGAGTGTGGGGTTGCGTAAAGGCTCCCCCAGGGAGTTCAGGTGTACCCAAAGGCTTCCGCTGAGAGCACTTTTTGATGGCAGAAAGTGGCACCGTACGTGTTTTTTCGGGTCTAACTCGGGTTCAGCTTCTTGTTGCGGTTAGGGTTATGTTTAGGGTTGTTAGGAAAGAGTGAAGACGCAGAGTCCTGTTGAGTGTGGGGTTGCGTAAAGGCTCCCCCAGGGAGTTCAGGTGTACCCAAAGGCTTCCGCTGAGAGCACTTTTTGATGGCAGAAAGTGGCACCGTACGTGTTTTTTCGGGTCTAACTCGGGTTCAGCTTCTTGTTGCGGTTAGGGTTATGTTTAGGGTTGTTAGGAAAGAGTGAAGACGCAGAGTCCTGTTGAGTGTGGGGTTGCGTAAAGGCTCCCCCAGGGAGTTCAGGTGTACCCAAAGGCTTCCGCTGAGAGCACTTTTTGATGGCAGAAAGTGGCACCGTACGTGTTTTTTCGGGTCTAACTCGGGTTCAGCTTCTTGTTGCGGTTAGGGTTATGTTTAGGGTTGTTAGGAAAGAGTGAAGACGCAGAGTCCTGTTGAGTGTGGGGTTGCGTAAAGGCTCCCCCAGGGAGTTCAGGTGTACCCAAAGGCTTCCGCTGAGAGCACTTTTTGATGGCAGAAAGTGGCACCGTACGTGTTTTTTCGGGTCTAACTCGGGTTCAGCTTCTTGTTGCGGTTAGGGTTATGTTTAGGGTTGTTAGGAAAGAGTGAAGACGCAGAGTCCTGTTGAGTGTGGGGTTGCGTAAAGGCTCCCCCAGGGAGTTCAGGTGTACCCAAAGGCTTCCGCTGAGAGCACTTTTTGATGGCAGAAAGTGGCACCGTACGTGTTTTTTCGGGTCTAACTCGGGTTCAGCTTCTTGTTGCGGTTAGGGTTATGTTTAGGGTTGTTAGGAAAGAGTGAAGACGCAGAGTCCTGTTGAGTGTGGGGTTGCGTAAAGGCTCCCCCAGGGAGTTCAGGTGTACCCAAAGGCTTCCGCTGAGAGCACTTTTTGATGGCAGAAAGTGGCACCGTACGTGTTTTTTCGGGTCTAACTCGGGTTCAGCTTCTTGTTGCGGTTAGGGTTATGTTTAGGGTTGTTAGGAAAGAGTGAAGACGCAGAGTCCTGTTGAGTGTGGGGTTGCGTAAAGGCTCCCCCAGGGAGTTCAGGTGTACCCAAAGGCTTCCGCTGAGAGCACTTTTTGATGGCAGAAAGTGGCACCGTACGTGTTTTTTCGGGTCTAACTCGGGTTCAGCTTCTTGTTGCGGTTAGGGTTATGTTTAGGGTTGTTAGGAAAGAGTGAAGACGCAGAGTCCTGTTGAGTGTGGGGTTGCGTAAAGGCTCCCCCAGGGAGTTCAGGTGTACCCAAAGGCTTCCGCTGAGAGCACTTTTTGATGGCAGAAAGTGGCACCGTACGTGTTTTTTCGGGTCTAACTCGGGTTCAGCTTCTTGTTGCGGTTAGGGTTATGTTTAGGGTTGTTAGGAAAGAGTGAAGACGCAGAGTCCTGTTGAGTGTGGGGTTGCGTAAAGGCTCCCCCAGGGAGTTCAGGTGTACCCAAAGGCTTCCGCTGAGAGCACTTTTTGATGGCAGAAAGTGGCACCGTACGTGTTTTTTCGGGTCTAACTCGGGTTCAGCTTCTTGTTGCGGTTAGGGTTATGTTTAGGGTTGTTAGGAAAGAGTGAAGACGCAGAGTCCTGTTGAGTGTGGGGTTGCGTAAAGGCTCCCCCAGGGAGTTCAGGTGTACCCAAAGGCTTCCGCTGAGAGCACTTTTTGATGGCAGAAAGTGGCACCGTACGTGTTTTTTCGGGTCTAACTCGGGTTCAGCTTCTTGTTGCGGTTAGGGTTATGTTTAGGGTTGTTAGGAAAGAGTGAAGACGCAGAGTCCTGTTGAGTGTGGGGTTGCGTAAAGGCTCCCCCAGGGAGTTCAGGTGTACCCAAAGGCTTCCGCTGAGAGCACTTTTTGATGGCAGAAAGTGGCACCGTACGTGTTTTTTCGGGTCTAACTCGGGTTCAGCTTCTTGTTGCGGTTAGGGTTATGTTTAGGGTTGTTAGGAAAGAGTGAAGACGCAGAGTCCTGTTGAGTGTGGGGTTGCGTAAAGGCTCCCCCAGGGAGTTCAGGTGTACCCAAAGGCTTCCGCTGAGAGCACTTTTTGATGGCAGAAAGTGGCACCGTACGTGTTTTTTCGGGTCTAACTCGGGTTCAGCTTCTTGTTGCGGTTAGGGTTATGTTTAGGGTTGTTAGGAAAGAGTGAAGACGCAGAGTCCTGTTGAGTGTGGGGTTGCGTAAAGGCTCCCCCAGGGAGTTCAGGTGTACCCAAAGGCTTCCGCTGAGAGCACTTTTTGATGGCAGAAAGTGGCACCGTACGTGTTTTTTCGGGTCTAACTCGGGTTCAGCTTCTTGTTGCGGTTAGGGTTATGTTTAGGGTTGTTAGGAAAGAGTGAAGACGCAGAGTCCTGTTGAGTGTGGGGTTGCGTAAAGGCTCCCCCAGGGAGTTCAGGTGTACCCAAAGGCTTCCGCTGAGAGCACTTTTTGATGGCAGAAAGTGGCACCGTACGTGTTTTTTCGGGTCTAACTCGGGTTCAGCTTCTTGTTGCGGTTAGGGTTATGTTTAGGGTTGTTAGGAAAGAGTGAAGACGCAGAGTCCTGTTGAGTGTGGGGTTGCGTAAAGGCTCCCCCAGGGAGTTCAGGTGTACCCAAAGGCTTCCGCTGAGAGCACTTTTTGATGGCAGAAAGTGGCACCGTACGTGTTTTTTCGGGTCTAACTCGGGTTCAGCTTCTTGTTGCGGTTAGGGTTATGTTTAGGGTTGTTAGGAAAGAGTGAAGACGCAGAGTCCTGTTGAGTGTGGGGTTGCGTAAAGGCTCCCCCAGGGAGTTCAGGTGTACCCAAAGGCTTCCGCTGAGAGCACTTTTTGATGGCAGAAAGTGGCACCGTACGTGTTTTTTCGGGTCTAACTCGGGTTCAGCTTCTTGTTGCGGTTAGGGTTATGTTTAGGGTTGTTAGGAAAGAGTGAAGACGCAGAGTCCTGTTGAGTGTGGGGTTGCGTAAAGGCTCCCCCAGGGAGTTCAGGTGTACCCAAAGGCTTCCGCTGAGAGCACTTTTTGATGGCAGAAAGTGGCACCGTACGTGTTTTTTCGGGTCTAACTCGGGTTCAGCTTCTTGTTGCGGTTAGGGTTATGTTTAGGGTTGTTAGGAAAGAGTGAAGACGCAGAGTCCTGTTGAGTGTGGGGTTGCGTAAAGGCTCCCCCAGGGAGTTCAGGTGTACCCAAAGGCTTCCGCTGAGAGCACTTTTTGATGGCAGAAAGTGGCACCGTACGTGTTTTTTCGGGTCTAACTCGGGTTCAGCTTCTTGTTGCGGTTAGGGTTATGTTTAGGGTTGTTAGGAAAGAGTGAAGACGCAGAGTCCTGTTGAGTGTGGGGTTGCGTAAAGGCTCCCCCAGGGAGTTCAGGTGTACCCAAAGGCTTCCGCTGAGAGCACTTTTTGATGGCAGAAAGTGGCACCGTACGTGTTTTTTCGGGTCTAACTCGGGTTCAGCTTCTTGTTGCGGTTAGGGTTATGTTTAGGGTTGTTAGGAAAGAGTGAAGACGCAGAGTCCTGTTGAGTGTGGGGTTGCGTAAAGGCTCCCCCAGGGAGTTCAGGTGTACCCAAAGGCTTCCGCTGAGAGCACTTTTTGATGGCAGAAAGTGGCACCGTACGTGTTTTTTCGGGTCTAACTCGGGTTCAGCTTCTTGTTGCGGTTAGGGTTATGTTTAGGGTTGTTAGGAAAGAGTGAAGACGCAGAGTCCTGTTGAGTGTGGGGTTGCGTAAAGGCTCCCCCAGGGAGTTCAGGTGTACCCAAAGGCTTCCGCTGAGAGCACTTTTTGATGGCAGAAAGTGGCACCGTACGTGTTTTTTCGGGTCTAACTCGGGTTCAGCTTCTTGTTGCGGTTAGGGTTATGTTTAGGGTTGTTAGGAAAGAGTGAAGACGCAGAGTCCTGTTGAGTGTGGGGTTGCGTAAAGGCTCCCCCAGGGAGTTCAGGTGTACCCAAAGGCTTCCGCTGAGAGCACTTTTTGATGGCAGAAAGTGGCACCGTACGTGTTTTTTCGGGTCTAACTCGGGTTCAGCTTCTTGTTGCGGTTAGGGTTATGTTTAGGGTTGTTAGGAAAGAGTGAAGACGCAGAGTCCTGTTGAGTGTGGGGTTGCGTAAAGGCTCCCCCAGGGAGTTCAGGTGTACCCAAAGGCTTCCGCTGAGAGCACTTTTTGATGGCAGAAAGTGGCACCGTACGTGTTTTTTCGGGTCTAACTCGGGTTCAGCTTCTTGTTGCGGTTAGGGTTATGTTTAGGGTTGTTAGGAAAGAGTGAAGACGCAGAGTCCTGTTGAGTGTGGGGTTGCGTAAAGGCTCCCCCAGGGAGTTCAGGTGTACCCAAAGGCTTCCGCTGAGAGCACTTTTTGATGGCAGAAAGTGGCACCGTACGTGTTTTTTCGGGTCTAACTCGGGTTCAGCTTCTTGTTGCGGTTAGGGTTATGTTTAGGGTTGTTAGGAAAGAGTGAAGACGCAGAGTCCTGTTGAGTGTGGGGTTGCGTAAAGGCTCCCCCAGGGAGTTCAGGTGTACCCAAAGGCTTCCGCTGAGAGCACTTTTTGATGGCAGAAAGTGGCACCGTACGTGTTTTTTCGGGTCTAACTCGGGTTCAGCTTCTTGTTGCGGTTAGGGTTATGTTTAGGGTTGTTAGGAAAGAGTGAAGACGCAGAGTCCTGTTGAGTGTGGGGTTGCGTAAAGGCTCCCCCAGGGAGTTCAGGTGTACCCAAAGGCTTCCGCTGAGAGCACTTTTTGATGGCAGAAAGTGGCACCGTACGTGTTTTTTCGGGTCTAACTCGGGTTCAGCTTCTTGTTGCGGTTAGGGTTATGTTTAGGGTTGTTAGGAAAGAGTGAAGACGCAGAGTCCTGTTGAGTGTGGGGTTGCGTAAAGGCTCCCCCAGGGAGTTCAGGTGTACCCAAAGGCTTCCGCTGAGAGCACTTTTTGATGGCAGAAAGTGGCACCGTACGTGTTTTTTCGGGTCTAACTCGGGTTCAGCTTCTTGTTGCGGTTAGGGTTATGTTTAGGGTTGTTAGGAAAGAGTGAAGACGCAGAGTCCTGTTGAGTGTGGGGTTGCGTAAAGGCTCCCCCAGGGAGTTCAGGTGTACCCAAAGGCTTCCGCTGAGAGCACTTTTTGATGGCAGAAAGTGGCACCGTACGTGTTTTTTCGGGTCTAACTCGGGTTCAGCTTCTTGTTGCGGTTAGGGTTATGTTTAGGGTTGTTAGGAAAGAGTGAAGACGCAGAGTCCTGTTGAGTGTGGGGTTGCGTAAAGGCTCCCCCAGGGAGTTCAGGTGTACCCAAAGGCTTCCGCTGAGAGCACTTTTTGATGGCAGAAAGTGGCACCGTACGTGTTTTTTCGGGTCTAACTCGGGTTCAGCTTCTTGTTGCGGTTAGGGTTATGTTTAGGGTTGTTAGGAAAGAGTGAAGACGCAGAGTCCTGTTGAGTGTGGGGTTGCGTAAAGGCTCCCCCAGGGAGTTCAGGTGTACCCAAAGGCTTCCGCTGAGAGCACTTTTTGATGGCAGAAAGTGGCACCGTACGTGTTTTTTCGGGTCTAACTCGGGTTCAGCTTCTTGTTGCGGTTAGGGTTATGTTTAGGGTTGTTAGGAAAGAGTGAAGACGCAGAGTCCTGTTGAGTGTGGGGTTGCGTAAAGGCTCCCCCAGGGAGTTCAGGTGTACCCAAAGGCTTCCGCTGAGAGCACTTTTTGATGGCAGAAAGTGGCACCGTACGTGTTTTTTCGGGTCTAACTCGGGTTCAGCTTCTTGTTGCGGTTAGGGTTATGTTTAGGGTTGTTAGGAAAGAGTGAAGACGCAGAGTCCTGTTGAGTGTGGGGTTGCGTAAAGGCTCCCCCAGGGAGTTCAGGTGTACCCAAAGGCTTCCGCTGAGAGCACTTTTTGATGGCAGAAAGTGGCACCGTACGTGTTTTTTCGGGTCTAACTCGGGTTCAGCTTCTTGTTGCGGTTAGGGTTATGTTTAGGGTTGTTAGGAAAGAGTGAAGACGCAGAGTCCTGTTGAGTGTGGGGTTGCGTAAAGGCTCCCCCAGGGAGTTCAGGTGTACCCAAAGGCTTCCGCTGAGAGCACTTTTTGATGGCAGAAAGTGGCACCGTACGTGTTTTTTCGGGTCTAACTCGGGTTCAGCTTCTTGTTGCGGTTAGGGTTATGTTTAGGGTTGTTAGGAAAGAGTGAAGACGCAGAGTCCTGTTGAGTGTGGGGTTGCGTAAAGGCTCCCCCAGGGAGTTCAGGTGTACCCAAAGGCTTCCGCTGAGAGCACTTTTTGATGGCAGAAAGTGGCACCGTACGTGTTTTTTCGGGTCTAACTCGGGTTCAGCTTCTTGTTGCGGTTAGGGTTATGTTTAGGGTTGTTAGGAAAGAGTGAAGACGCAGAGTCCTGTTGAGTGTGGGGTTGCGTAAAGGCTCCCCCAGGGAGTTCAGGTGTACCCAAAGGCTTCCGCTGAGAGCACTTTTTGATGGCAGAAAGTGGCACCGTACGTGTTTTTTCGGGTCTAACTCGGGTTCAGCTTCTTGTTGCGGTTAGGGTTATGTTTAGGGTTGTTAGGAAAGAGTGAAGACGCAGAGTCCTGTTGAGTGTGGGGTTGCGTAAAGGCTCCCCCAGGGAGTTCAGGTGTACCCAAAGGCTTCCGCTGAGAGCACTTTTTGATGGCAGAAAGTGGCACCGTACGTGTTTTTTCGGGTCTAACTCGGGTTCAGCTTCTTGTTGCGGTTAGGGTTATGTTTAGGGTTGTTAGGAAAGAGTGAAGACGCAGAGTCCTGTTGAGTGTGGGGTTGCGTAAAGGCTCCCCCAGGGAGTTCAGGTGTACCCAAAGGCTTCCGCTGAGAGCACTTTTTGATGGCAGAAAGTGGCACCGTACGTGTTTTTTCGGGTCTAACTCGGGTTCAGCTTCTTGTTGCGGTTAGGGTTATGTTTAGGGTTGTTAGGAAAGAGTGAAGACGCAGAGTCCTGTTGAGTGTGGGGTTGCGTAAAGGCTCCCCCAGGGAGTTCAGGTGTACCCAAAGGCTTCCGCTGAGAGCACTTTTTGATGGCAGAAAGTGGCACCGTACGTGTTTTTTCGGGTCTAACTCGGGTTCAGCTTCTTGTTGCGGTTAGGGTTATGTTTAGGGTTGTTAGGAAAGAGTGAAGACGCAGAGTCCTGTTGAGTGTGGGGTTGCGTAAAGGCTCCCCCAGGGAGTTCAGGTGTACCCAAAGGCTTCCGCTGAGAGCACTTTTTGATGGCAGAAAGTGGCACCGTACGTGTTTTTTCGGGTCTAACTCGGGTTCAGCTTCTTGTTGCGGTTAGGGTTATGTTTAGGGTTGTTAGGAAAGAGTGAAGACGCAGAGTCCTGTTGAGTGTGGGGTTGCGTAAAGGCTCCCCCAGGGAGTTCAGGTGTACCCAAAGGCTTCCGCTGAGAGCACTTTTTGATGGCAGAAAGTGGCACCGTACGTGTTTTTTCGGGTCTAACTCGGGTTCAGCTTCTTGTTGCGGTTAGGGTTATGTTTAGGGTTGTTAGGAAAGAGTGAAGACGCAGAGTCCTGTTGAGTGTGGGGTTGCGTAAAGGCTCCCCCAGGGAGTTCAGGTGTACCCAAAGGCTTCCGCTGAGAGCACTTTTTGATGGCAGAAAGTGGCACCGTACGTGTTTTTTCGGGTCTAACTCGGGTTCAGCTTCTTGTTGCGGTTAGGGTTATGTTTAGGGTTGTTAGGAAAGAGTGAAGACGCAGAGTCCTGTTGAGTGTGGGGTTGCGTAAAGGCTCCCCCAGGGAGTTCAGGTGTACCCAAAGGCTTCCGCTGAGAGCACTTTTTGATGGCAGAAAGTGGCACCGTACGTGTTTTTTCGGGTCTAACTCGGGTTCAGCTTCTTGTTGCGGTTAGGGTTATGTTTAGGGTTGTTAGGAAAGAGTGAAGACGCAGAGTCCTGTTGAGTGTGGGGTTGCGTAAAGGCTCCCCCAGGGAGTTCAGGTGTACCCAAAGGCTTCCGCTGAGAGCACTTTTTGATGGCAGAAAGTGGCACCGTACGTGTTTTTTCGGGTCTAACTCGGGTTCAGCTTCTTGTTGCGGTTAGGGTTATGTTTAGGGTTGTTAGGAAAGAGTGAAGACGCAGAGTCCTGTTGAGTGTGGGGTTGCGTAAAGGCTCCCCCAGGGAGTTCAGGTGTACCCAAAGGCTTCCGCTGAGAGCACTTTTTGATGGCAGAAAGTGGCACCGTACGTGTTTTTTCGGGTCTAACTCGGGTTCAGCTTCTTGTTGCGGTTAGGGTTATGTTTAGGGTTGTTAGGAAAGAGTGAAGACGCAGAGTCCTGTTGAGTGTGGGGTTGCGTAAAGGCTCCCCCAGGGAGTTCAGGTGTACCCAAAGGCTTCCGCTGAGAGCACTTTTTGATGGCAGAAAGTGGCACCGTACGTGTTTTTTCGGGTCTAACTCGGGTTCAGCTTCTTGTTGCGGTTAGGGTTATGTTTAGGGTTGTTAGGAAAGAGTGAAGACGCAGAGTCCTGTTGAGTGTGGGGTTGCGTAAAGGCTCCCCCAGGGAGTTCAGGTGTACCCAAAGGCTTCCGCTGAGAGCACTTTTTGATGGCAGAAAGTGGCACCGTACGTGTTTTTTCGGGTCTAACTCGGGTTCAGCTTCTTGTTGCGGTTAGGGTTATGTTTAGGGTTGTTAGGAAAGAGTGAAGACGCAGAGTCCTGTTGAGTGTGGGGTTGCGTAAAGGCTCCCCCAGGGAGTTCAGGTGTACCCAAAGGCTTCCGCTGAGAGCACTTTTTGATGGCAGAAAGTGGCACCGTACGTGTTTTTTCGGGTCTAACTCGGGTTCAGCTTCTTGTTGCGGTTAGGGTTATGTTTAGGGTTGTTAGGAAAGAGTGAAGACGCAGAGTCCTGTTGAGTGTGGGGTTGCGTAAAGGCTCCCCCAGGGAGTTCAGGTGTACCCAAAGGCTTCCGCTGAGAGCACTTTTTGATGGCAGAAAGTGGCACCGTACGTGTTTTTTCGGGTCTAACTCGGGTTCAGCTTCTTGTTGCGGTTAGGGTTATGTTTAGGGTTGTTAGGAAAGAGTGAAGACGCAGAGTCCTGTTGAGTGTGGGGTTGCGTAAAGGCTCCCCCAGGGAGTTCAGGTGTACCCAAAGGCTTCCGCTGAGAGCACTTTTTGATGGCAGAAAGTGGCACCGTACGTGTTTTTTCGGGTCTAACTCGGGTTCAGCTTCTTGTTGCGGTTAGGGTTATGTTTAGGGTTGTTAGGAAAGAGTGAAGACGCAGAGTCCTGTTGAGTGTGGGGTTGCGTAAAGGCTCCCCCAGGGAGTTCAGGTGTACCCAAAGGCTTCCGCTGAGAGCACTTTTTGATGGCAGAAAGTGGCACCGTACGTGTTTTTTCGGGTCTAACTCGGGTTCAGCTTCTTGTTGCGGTTAGGGTTATGTTTAGGGTTGTTAGGAAAGAGTGAAGACGCAGAGTCCTGTTGAGTGTGGGGTTGCGTAAAGGCTCCCCCAGGGAGTTCAGGTGTACCCAAAGGCTTCCGCTGAGAGCACTTTTTGATGGCAGAAAGTGGCACCGTACGTGTTTTTTCGGGTCTAACTCGGGTTCAGCTTCTTGTTGCGGTTAGGGTTATGTTTAGGGTTGTTAGGAAAGAGTGAAGACGCAGAGTCCTGTTGAGTGTGGGGTTGCGTAAAGGCTCCCCCAGGGAGTTCAGGTGTACCCAAAGGCTTCCGCTGAGAGCACTTTTTGATGGCAGAAAGTGGCACCGTACGTGTTTTTTCGGGTCTAACTCGGGTTCAGCTTCTTGTTGCGGTTAGGGTTATGTTTAGGGTTGTTAGGAAAGAGTGAAGACGCAGAGTCCTGTTGAGTGTGGGGTTGCGTAAAGGCTCCCCCAGGGAGTTCAGGTGTACCCAAAGGCTTCCGCTGAGAGCACTTTTTGATGGCAGAAAGTGGCACCGTACGTGTTTTTTCGGGTCTAACTCGGGTTCAGCTTCTTGTTGCGGTTAGGGTTATGTTTAGGGTTGTTAGGAAAGAGTGAAGACGCAGAGTCCTGTTGAGTGTGGGGTTGCGTAAAGGCTCCCCCAGGGAGTTCAGGTGTACCCAAAGGCTTCCGCTGAGAGCACTTTTTGATGGCAGAAAGTGGCACCGTACGTGTTTTTTCGGGTCTAACTCGGGTTCAGCTTCTTGTTGCGGTTAGGGTTATGTTTAGGGTTGTTAGGAAAGAGTGAAGACGCAGAGTCCTGTTGAGTGTGGGGTTGCGTAAAGGCTCCCCCAGGGAGTTCAGGTGTACCCAAAGGCTTCCGCTGAGAGCACTTTTTGATGGCAGAAAGTGGCACCGTACGTGTTTTTTCGGGTCTAACTCGGGTTCAGCTTCTTGTTGCGGTTAGGGTTATGTTTAGGGTTGTTAGGAAAGAGTGAAGACGCAGAGTCCTGTTGAGTGTGGGGTTGCGTAAAGGCTCCCCCAGGGAGTTCAGGTGTACCCAAAGGCTTCCGCTGAGAGCACTTTTTGATGGCAGAAAGTGGCACCGTACGTGTTTTTTCGGGTCTAACTCGGGTTCAGCTTCTTGTTGCGGTTAGGGTTATGTTTAGGGTTGTTAGGAAAGAGTGAAGACGCAGAGTCCTGTTGAGTGTGGGGTTGCGTAAAGGCTCCCCCAGGGAGTTCAGGTGTACCCAAAGGCTTCCGCTGAGAGCACTTTTTGATGGCAGAAAGTGGCACCGTACGTGTTTTTTCGGGTCTAACTCGGGTTCAGCTTCTTGTTGCGGTTAGGGTTATGTTTAGGGTTGTTAGGAAAGAGTGAAGACGCAGAGTCCTGTTGAGTGTGGGGTTGCGTAAAGGCTCCCCCAGGGAGTTCAGGTGTACCCAAAGGCTTCCGCTGAGAGCACTTTTTGATGGCAGAAAGTGGCACCGTACGTGTTTTTTCGGGTCTAACTCGGGTTCAGCTTCTTGTTGCGGTTAGGGTTATGTTTAGGGTTGTTAGGAAAGAGTGAAGACGCAGAGTCCTGTTGAGTGTGGGGTTGCGTAAAGGCTCCCCCAGGGAGTTCAGGTGTACCCAAAGGCTTCCGCTGAGAGCACTTTTTGATGGCAGAAAGTGGCACCGTACGTGTTTTTTCGGGTCTAACTCGGGTTCAGCTTCTTGTTGCGGTTAGGGTTATGTTTAGGGTTGTTAGGAAAGAGTGAAGACGCAGAGTCCTGTTGAGTGTGGGGTTGCGTAAAGGCTCCCCCAGGGAGTTCAGGTGTACCCAAAGGCTTCCGCTGAGAGCACTTTTTGATGGCAGAAAGTGGCACCGTACGTGTTTTTTCGGGTCTAACTCGGGTTCAGCTTCTTGTTGCGGTTAGGGTTATGTTTAGGGTTGTTAGGAAAGAGTGAAGACGCAGAGTCCTGTTGAGTGTGGGGTTGCGTAAAGGCTCCCCCAGGGAGTTCAGGTGTACCCAAAGGCTTCCGCTGAGAGCACTTTTTGATGGCAGAAAGTGGCACCGTACGTGTTTTTTCGGGTCTAACTCGGGTTCAGCTTCTTGTTGCGGTTAGGGTTATGTTTAGGGTTGTTAGGAAAGAGTGAAGACGCAGAGTCCTGTTGAGTGTGGGGTTGCGTAAAGGCTCCCCCAGGGAGTTCAGGTGTACCCAAAGGCTTCCGCTGAGAGCACTTTTTGATGGCAGAAAGTGGCACCGTACGTGTTTTTTCGGGTCTAACTCGGGTTCAGCTTCTTGTTGCGGTTAGGGTTATGTTTAGGGTTGTTAGGAAAGAGTGAAGACGCAGAGTCCTGTTGAGTGTGGGGTTGCGTAAAGGCTCCCCCAGGGAGTTCAGGTGTACCCAAAGGCTTCCGCTGAGAGCACTTTTTGATGGCAGAAAGTGGCACCGTACGTGTTTTTTCGGGTCTAACTCGGGTTCAGCTTCTTGTTGCGGTTAGGGTTATGTTTAGGGTTGTTAGGAAAGAGTGAAGACGCAGAGTCCTGTTGAGTGTGGGGTTGCGTAAAGGCTCCCCCAGGGAGTTCAGGTGTACCCAAAGGCTTCCGCTGAGAGCACTTTTTGATGGCAGAAAGTGGCACCGTACGTGTTTTTTCGGGTCTAACTCGGGTTCAGCTTCTTGTTGCGGTTAGGGTTATGTTTAGGGTTGTTAGGAAAGAGTGAAGACGCAGAGTCCTGTTGAGTGTGGGGTTGCGTAAAGGCTCCCCCAGGGAGTTCAGGTGTACCCAAAGGCTTCCGCTGAGAGCACTTTTTGATGGCAGAAAGTGGCACCGTACGTGTTTTTTCGGGTCTAACTCGGGTTCAGCTTCTTGTTGCGGTTAGGGTTATGTTTAGGGTTGTTAGGAAAGAGTGAAGACGCAGAGTCCTGTTGAGTGTGGGGTTGCGTAAAGGCTCCCCCAGGGAGTTCAGGTGTACCCAAAGGCTTCCGCTGAGAGCACTTTTTGATGGCAGAAAGTGGCACCGTACGTGTTTTTTCGGGTCTAACTCGGGTTCAGCTTCTTGTTGCGGTTAGGGTTATGTTTAGGGTTGTTAGGAAAGAGTGAAGACGCAGAGTCCTGTTGAGTGTGGGGTTGCGTAAAGGCTCCCCCAGGGAGTTCAGGTGTACCCAAAGGCTTCCGCTGAGAGCACTTTTTGATGGCAGAAAGTGGCACCGTACGTGTTTTTTCGGGTCTAACTCGGGTTCAGCTTCTTGTTGCGGTTAGGGTTATGTTTAGGGTTGTTAGGAAAGAGTGAAGACGCAGAGTCCTGTTGAGTGTGGGGTTGCGTAAAGGCTCCCCCAGGGAGTTCAGGTGTACCCAAAGGCTTCCGCTGAGAGCACTTTTTGATGGCAGAAAGTGGCACCGTACGTGTTTTTTCGGGTCTAACTCGGGTTCAGCTTCTTGTTGCGGTTAGGGTTATGTTTAGGGTTGTTAGGAAAGAGTGAAGACGCAGAGTCCTGTTGAGTGTGGGGTTGCGTAAAGGCTCCCCCAGGGAGTTCAGGTGTACCCAAAGGCTTCCGCTGAGAGCACTTTTTGATGGCAGAAAGTGGCACCGTACGTGTTTTTTCGGGTCTAACTCGGGTTCAGCTTCTTGTTGCGGTTAGGGTTATGTTTAGGGTTGTTAGGAAAGAGTGAAGACGCAGAGTCCTGTTGAGTGTGGGGTTGCGTAAAGGCTCCCCCAGGGAGTTCAGGTGTACCCAAAGGCTTCCGCTGAGAGCACTTTTTGATGGCAGAAAGTGGCACCGTACGTGTTTTTTCGGGTCTAACTCGGGTTCAGCTTCTTGTTGCGGTTAGGGTTATGTTTAGGGTTGTTAGGAAAGAGTGAAGACGCAGAGTCCTGTTGAGTGTGGGGTTGCGTAAAGGCTCCCCCAGGGAGTTCAGGTGTACCCAAAGGCTTCCGCTGAGAGCACTTTTTGATGGCAGAAAGTGGCACCGTACGTGTTTTTTCGGGTCTAACTCGGGTTCAGCTTCTTGTTGCGGTTAGGGTTATGTTTAGGGTTGTTAGGAAAGAGTGAAGACGCAGAGTCCTGTTGAGTGTGGGGTTGCGTAAAGGCTCCCCCAGGGAGTTCAGGTGTACCCAAAGGCTTCCGCTGAGAGCACTTTTTGATGGCAGAAAGTGGCACCGTACGTGTTTTTTCGGGTCTAACTCGGGTTCAGCTTCTTGTTGCGGTTAGGGTTATGTTTAGGGTTGTTAGGAAAGAGTGAAGACGCAGAGTCCTGTTGAGTGTGGGGTTGCGTAAAGGCTCCCCCAGGGAGTTCAGGTGTACCCAAAGGCTTCCGCTGAGAGCACTTTTTGATGGCAGAAAGTGGCACCGTACGTGTTTTTTCGGGTCTAACTCGGGTTCAGCTTCTTGTTGCGGTTAGGGTTATGTTTAGGGTTGTTAGGAAAGAGTGAAGACGCAGAGTCCTGTTGAGTGTGGGGTTGCGTAAAGGCTCCCCCAGGGAGTTCAGGTGTACCCAAAGGCTTCCGCTGAGAGCACTTTTTGATGGCAGAAAGTGGCACCGTACGTGTTTTTTCGGGTCTAACTCGGGTTCAGCTTCTTGTTGCGGTTAGGGTTATGTTTAGGGTTGTTAGGAAAGAGTGAAGACGCAGAGTCCTGTTGAGTGTGGGGTTGCGTAAAGGCTCCCCCAGGGAGTTCAGGTGTACCCAAAGGCTTCCGCTGAGAGCACTTTTTGATGGCAGAAAGTGGCACCGTACGTGTTTTTTCGGGTCTAACTCGGGTTCAGCTTCTTGTTGCGGTTAGGGTTATGTTTAGGGTTGTTAGGAAAGAGTGAAGACGCAGAGTCCTGTTGAGTGTGGGGTTGCGTAAAGGCTCCCCCAGGGAGTTCAGGTGTACCCAAAGGCTTCCGCTGAGAGCACTTTTTGATGGCAGAAAGTGGCACCGTACGTGTTTTTTCGGGTCTAACTCGGGTTCAGCTTCTTGTTGCGGTTAGGGTTATGTTTAGGGTTGTTAGGAAAGAGTGAAGACGCAGAGTCCTGTTGAGTGTGGGGTTGCGTAAAGGCTCCCCCAGGGAGTTCAGGTGTACCCAAAGGCTTCCGCTGAGAGCACTTTTTGATGGCAGAAAGTGGCACCGTACGTGTTTTTTCGGGTCTAACTCGGGTTCAGCTTCTTGTTGCGGTTAGGGTTATGTTTAGGGTTGTTAGGAAAGAGTGAAGACGCAGAGTCCTGTTGAGTGTGGGGTTGCGTAAAGGCTCCCCCAGGGAGTTCAGGTGTACCCAAAGGCTTCCGCTGAGAGCACTTTTTGATGGCAGAAAGTGGCACCGTACGTGTTTTTTCGGGTCTAACTCGGGTTCAGCTTCTTGTTGCGGTTAGGGTTATGTTTAGGGTTGTTAGGAAAGAGTGAAGACGCAGAGTCCTGTTGAGTGTGGGGTTGCGTAAAGGCTCCCCCAGGGAGTTCAGGTGTACCCAAAGGCTTCCGCTGAGAGCACTTTTTGATGGCAGAAAGTGGCACCGTACGTGTTTTTTCGGGTCTAACTCGGGTTCAGCTTCTTGTTGCGGTTAGGGTTATGTTTAGGGTTGTTAGGAAAGAGTGAAGACGCAGAGTCCTGTTGAGTGTGGGGTTGCGTAAAGGCTCCCCCAGGGAGTTCAGGTGTACCCAAAGGCTTCCGCTGAGAGCACTTTTTGATGGCAGAAAGTGGCACCGTACGTGTTTTTTCGGGTCTAACTCGGGTTCAGCTTCTTGTTGCGGTTAGGGTTATGTTTAGGGTTGTTAGGAAAGAGTGAAGACGCAGAGTCCTGTTGAGTGTGGGGTTGCGTAAAGGCTCCCCCAGGGAGTTCAGGTGTACCCAAAGGCTTCCGCTGAGAGCACTTTTTGATGGCAGAAAGTGGCACCGTACGTGTTTTTTCGGGTCTAACTCGGGTTCAGCTTCTTGTTGCGGTTAGGGTTATGTTTAGGGTTGTTAGGAAAGAGTGAAGACGCAGAGTCCTGTTGAGTGTGGGGTTGCGTAAAGGCTCCCCCAGGGAGTTCAGGTGTACCCAAAGGCTTCCGCTGAGAGCACTTTTTGATGGCAGAAAGTGGCACCGTACGTGTTTTTTCGGGTCTAACTCGGGTTCAGCTTCTTGTTGCGGTTAGGGTTATGTTTAGGGTTGTTAGGAAAGAGTGAAGACGCAGAGTCCTGTTGAGTGTGGGGTTGCGTAAAGGCTCCCCCAGGGAGTTCAGGTGTACCCAAAGGCTTCCGCTGAGAGCACTTTTTGATGGCAGAAAGTGGCACCGTACGTGTTTTTTCGGGTCTAACTCGGGTTCAGCTTCTTGTTGCGGTTAGGGTTATGTTTAGGGTTGTTAGGAAAGAGTGAAGACGCAGAGTCCTGTTGAGTGTGGGGTTGCGTAAAGGCTCCCCCAGGGAGTTCAGGTGTACCCAAAGGCTTCCGCTGAGAGCACTTTTTGATGGCAGAAAGTGGCACCGTACGTGTTTTTTCGGGTCTAACTCGGGTTCAGCTTCTTGTTGCGGTTAGGGTTATGTTTAGGGTTGTTAGGAAAGAGTGAAGACGCAGAGTCCTGTTGAGTGTGGGGTTGCGTAAAGGCTCCCCCAGGGAGTTCAGGTGTACCCAAAGGCTTCCGCTGAGAGCACTTTTTGATGGCAGAAAGTGGCACCGTACGTGTTTTTTCGGGTCTAACTCGGGTTCAGCTTCTTGTTGCGGTTAGGGTTATGTTTAGGGTTGTTAGGAAAGAGTGAAGACGCAGAGTCCTGTTGAGTGTGGGGTTGCGTAAAGGCTCCCCCAGGGAGTTCAGGTGTACCCAAAGGCTTCCGCTGAGAGCACTTTTTGATGGCAGAAAGTGGCACCGTACGTGTTTTTTCGGGTCTAACTCGGGTTCAGCTTCTTGTTGCGGTTAGGGTTATGTTTAGGGTTGTTAGGAAAGAGTGAAGACGCAGAGTCCTGTTGAGTGTGGGGTTGCGTAAAGGCTCCCCCAGGGAGTTCAGGTGTACCCAAAGGCTTCCGCTGAGAGCACTTTTTGATGGCAGAAAGTGGCACCGTACGTGTTTTTTCGGGTCTAACTCGGGTTCAGCTTCTTGTTGCGGTTAGGGTTATGTTTAGGGTTGTTAGGAAAGAGTGAAGACGCAGAGTCCTGTTGAGTGTGGGGTTGCGTAAAGGCTCCCCCAGGGAGTTCAGGTGTACCCAAAGGCTTCCGCTGAGAGCACTTTTTGATGGCAGAAAGTGGCACCGTACGTGTTTTTTCGGGTCTAACTCGGGTTCAGCTTCTTGTTGCGGTTAGGGTTATGTTTAGGGTTGTTAGGAAAGAGTGAAGACGCAGAGTCCTGTTGAGTGTGGGGTTGCGTAAAGGCTCCCCCAGGGAGTTCAGGTGTACCCAAAGGCTTCCGCTGAGAGCACTTTTTGATGGCAGAAAGTGGCACCGTACGTGTTTTTTCGGGTCTAACTCGGGTTCAGCTTCTTGTTGCGGTTAGGGTTATGTTTAGGGTTGTTAGGAAAGAGTGAAGACGCAGAGTCCTGTTGAGTGTGGGGTTGCGTAAAGGCTCCCCCAGGGAGTTCAGGTGTACCCAAAGGCTTCCGCTGAGAGCACTTTTTGATGGCAGAAAGTGGCACCGTACGTGTTTTTTCGGGTCTAACTCGGGTTCAGCTTCTTGTTGCGGTTAGGGTTATGTTTAGGGTTGTTAGGAAAGAGTGAAGACGCAGAGTCCTGTTGAGTGTGGGGTTGCGTAAAGGCTCCCCCAGGGAGTTCAGGTGTACCCAAAGGCTTCCGCTGAGAGCACTTTTTGATGGCAGAAAGTGGCACCGTACGTGTTTTTTCGGGTCTAACTCGGGTTCAGCTTCTTGTTGCGGTTAGGGTTATGTTTAGGGTTGTTAGGAAAGAGTGAAGACGCAGAGTCCTGTTGAGTGTGGGGTTGCGTAAAGGCTCCCCCAGGGAGTTCAGGTGTACCCAAAGGCTTCCGCTGAGAGCACTTTTTGATGGCAGAAAGTGGCACCGTACGTGTTTTTTCGGGTCTAACTCGGGTTCAGCTTCTTGTTGCGGTTAGGGTTATGTTTAGGGTTGTTAGGAAAGAGTGAAGACGCAGAGTCCTGTTGAGTGTGGGGTTGCGTAAAGGCTCCCCCAGGGAGTTCAGGTGTACCCAAAGGCTTCCGCTGAGAGCACTTTTTGATGGCAGAAAGTGGCACCGTACGTGTTTTTTCGGGTCTAACTCGGGTTCAGCTTCTTGTTGCGGTTAGGGTTATGTTTAGGGTTGTTAGGAAAGAGTGAAGACGCAGAGTCCTGTTGAGTGTGGGGTTGCGTAAAGGCTCCCCCAGGGAGTTCAGGTGTACCCAAAGGCTTCCGCTGAGAGCACTTTTTGATGGCAGAAAGTGGCACCGTACGTGTTTTTTCGGGTCTAACTCGGGTTCAGCTTCTTGTTGCGGTTAGGGTTATGTTTAGGGTTGTTAGGAAAGAGTGAAGACGCAGAGTCCTGTTGAGTGTGGGGTTGCGTAAAGGCTCCCCCAGGGAGTTCAGGTGTACCCAAAGGCTTCCGCTGAGAGCACTTTTTGATGGCAGAAAGTGGCACCGTACGTGTTTTTTCGGGTCTAACTCGGGTTCAGCTTCTTGTTGCGGTTAGGGTTATGTTTAGGGTTGTTAGGAAAGAGTGAAGACGCAGAGTCCTGTTGAGTGTGGGGTTGCGTAAAGGCTCCCCCAGGGAGTTCAGGTGTACCCAAAGGCTTCCGCTGAGAGCACTTTTTGATGGCAGAAAGTGGCACCGTACGTGTTTTTTCGGGTCTAACTCGGGTTCAGCTTCTTGTTGCGGTTAGGGTTATGTTTAGGGTTGTTAGGAAAGAGTGAAGACGCAGAGTCCTGTTGAGTGTGGGGTTGCGTAAAGGCTCCCCCAGGGAGTTCAGGTGTACCCAAAGGCTTCCGCTGAGAGCACTTTTTGATGGCAGAAAGTGGCACCGTACGTGTTTTTTCGGGTCTAACTCGGGTTCAGCTTCTTGTTGCGGTTAGGGTTATGTTTAGGGTTGTTAGGAAAGAGTGAAGACGCAGAGTCCTGTTGAGTGTGGGGTTGCGTAAAGGCTCCCCCAGGGAGTTCAGGTGTACCCAAAGGCTTCCGCTGAGAGCACTTTTTGATGGCAGAAAGTGGCACCGTACGTGTTTTTTCGGGTCTAACTCGGGTTCAGCTTCTTGTTGCGGTTAGGGTTATGTTTAGGGTTGTTAGGAAAGAGTGAAGACGCAGAGTCCTGTTGAGTGTGGGGTTGCGTAAAGGCTCCCCCAGGGAGTTCAGGTGTACCCAAAGGCTTCCGCTGAGAGCACTTTTTGATGGCAGAAAGTGGCACCGTACGTGTTTTTTCGGGTCTAACTCGGGTTCAGCTTCTTGTTGCGGTTAGGGTTATGTTTAGGGTTGTTAGGAAAGAGTGAAGACGCAGAGTCCTGTTGAGTGTGGGGTTGCGTAAAGGCTCCCCCAGGGAGTTCAGGTGTACCCAAAGGCTTCCGCTGAGAGCACTTTTTGATGGCAGAAAGTGGCACCGTACGTGTTTTTTCGGGTCTAACTCGGGTTCAGCTTCTTGTTGCGGTTAGGGTTATGTTTAGGGTTGTTAGGAAAGAGTGAAGACGCAGAGTCCTGTTGAGTGTGGGGTTGCGTAAAGGCTCCCCCAGGGAGTTCAGGTGTACCCAAAGGCTTCCGCTGAGAGCACTTTTTGATGGCAGAAAGTGGCACCGTACGTGTTTTTTCGGGTCTAACTCGGGTTCAGCTTCTTGTTGCGGTTAGGGTTATGTTTAGGGTTGTTAGGAAAGAGTGAAGACGCAGAGTCCTGTTGAGTGTGGGGTTGCGTAAAGGCTCCCCCAGGGAGTTCAGGTGTACCCAAAGGCTTCCGCTGAGAGCACTTTTTGATGGCAGAAAGTGGCACCGTACGTGTTTTTTCGGGTCTAACTCGGGTTCAGCTTCTTGTTGCGGTTAGGGTTATGTTTAGGGTTGTTAGGAAAGAGTGAAGACGCAGAGTCCTGTTGAGTGTGGGGTTGCGTAAAGGCTCCCCCAGGGAGTTCAGGTGTACCCAAAGGCTTCCGCTGAGAGCACTTTTTGATGGCAGAAAGTGGCACCGTACGTGTTTTTTCGGGTCTAACTCGGGTTCAGCTTCTTGTTGCGGTTAGGGTTATGTTTAGGGTTGTTAGGAAAGAGTGAAGACGCAGAGTCCTGTTGAGTGTGGGGTTGCGTAAAGGCTCCCCCAGGGAGTTCAGGTGTACCCAAAGGCTTCCGCTGAGAGCACTTTTTGATGGCAGAAAGTGGCACCGTACGTGTTTTTTCGGGTCTAACTCGGGTTCAGCTTCTTGTTGCGGTTAGGGTTATGTTTAGGGTTGTTAGGAAAGAGTGAAGACGCAGAGTCCTGTTGAGTGTGGGGTTGCGTAAAGGCTCCCCCAGGGAGTTCAGGTGTACCCAAAGGCTTCCGCTGAGAGCACTTTTTGATGGCAGAAAGTGGCACCGTACGTGTTTTTTCGGGTCTAACTCGGGTTCAGCTTCTTGTTGCGGTTAGGGTTATGTTTAGGGTTGTTAGGAAAGAGTGAAGACGCAGAGTCCTGTTGAGTGTGGGGTTGCGTAAAGGCTCCCCCAGGGAGTTCAGGTGTACCCAAAGGCTTCCGCTGAGAGCACTTTTTGATGGCAGAAAGTGGCACCGTACGTGTTTTTTCGGGTCTAACTCGGGTTCAGCTTCTTGTTGCGGTTAGGGTTATGTTTAGGGTTGTTAGGAAAGAGTGAAGACGCAGAGTCCTGTTGAGTGTGGGGTTGCGTAAAGGCTCCCCCAGGGAGTTCAGGTGTACCCAAAGGCTTCCGCTGAGAGCACTTTTTGATGGCAGAAAGTGGCACCGTACGTGTTTTTTCGGGTCTAACTCGGGTTCAGCTTCTTGTTGCGGTTAGGGTTATGTTTAGGGTTGTTAGGAAAGAGTGAAGACGCAGAGTCCTGTTGAGTGTGGGGTTGCGTAAAGGCTCCCCCAGGGAGTTCAGGTGTACCCAAAGGCTTCCGCTGAGAGCACTTTTTGATGGCAGAAAGTGGCACCGTACGTGTTTTTTCGGGTCTAACTCGGGTTCAGCTTCTTGTTGCGGTTAGGGTTATGTTTAGGGTTGTTAGGAAAGAGTGAAGACGCAGAGTCCTGTTGAGTGTGGGGTTGCGTAAAGGCTCCCCCAGGGAGTTCAGGTGTACCCAAAGGCTTCCGCTGAGAGCACTTTTTGATGGCAGAAAGTGGCACCGTACGTGTTTTTTCGGGTCTAACTCGGGTTCAGCTTCTTGTTGCGGTTAGGGTTATGTTTAGGGTTGTTAGGAAAGAGTGAAGACGCAGAGTCCTGTTGAGTGTGGGGTTGCGTAAAGGCTCCCCCAGGGAGTTCAGGTGTACCCAAAGGCTTCCGCTGAGAGCACTTTTTGATGGCAGAAAGTGGCACCGTACGTGTTTTTTCGGGTCTAACTCGGGTTCAGCTTCTTGTTGCGGTTAGGGTTATGTTTAGGGTTGTTAGGAAAGAGTGAAGACGCAGAGTCCTGTTGAGTGTGGGGTTGCGTAAAGGCTCCCCCAGGGAGTTCAGGTGTACCCAAAGGCTTCCGCTGAGAGCACTTTTTGATGGCAGAAAGTGGCACCGTACGTGTTTTTTCGGGTCTAACTCGGGTTCAGCTTCTTGTTGCGGTTAGGGTTATGTTTAGGGTTGTTAGGAAAGAGTGAAGACGCAGAGTCCTGTTGAGTGTGGGGTTGCGTAAAGGCTCCCCCAGGGAGTTCAGGTGTACCCAAAGGCTTCCGCTGAGAGCACTTTTTGATGGCAGAAAGTGGCACCGTACGTGTTTTTTCGGGTCTAACTCGGGTTCAGCTTCTTGTTGCGGTTAGGGTTATGTTTAGGGTTGTTAGGAAAGAGTGAAGACGCAGAGTCCTGTTGAGTGTGGGGTTGCGTAAAGGCTCCCCCAGGGAGTTCAGGTGTACCCAAAGGCTTCCGCTGAGAGCACTTTTTGATGGCAGAAAGTGGCACCGTACGTGTTTTTTCGGGTCTAACTCGGGTTCAGCTTCTTGTTGCGGTTAGGGTTATGTTTAGGGTTGTTAGGAAAGAGTGAAGACGCAGAGTCCTGTTGAGTGTGGGGTTGCGTAAAGGCTCCCCCAGGGAGTTCAGGTGTACCCAAAGGCTTCCGCTGAGAGCACTTTTTGATGGCAGAAAGTGGCACCGTACGTGTTTTTTCGGGTCTAACTCGGGTTCAGCTTCTTGTTGCGGTTAGGGTTATGTTTAGGGTTGTTAGGAAAGAGTGAAGACGCAGAGTCCTGTTGAGTGTGGGGTTGCGTAAAGGCTCCCCCAGGGAGTTCAGGTGTACCCAAAGGCTTCCGCTGAGAGCACTTTTTGATGGCAGAAAGTGGCACCGTACGTGTTTTTTCGGGTCTAACTCGGGTTCAGCTTCTTGTTGCGGTTAGGGTTATGTTTAGGGTTGTTAGGAAAGAGTGAAGACGCAGAGTCCTGTTGAGTGTGGGGTTGCGTAAAGGCTCCCCCAGGGAGTTCAGGTGTACCCAAAGGCTTCCGCTGAGAGCACTTTTTGATGGCAGAAAGTGGCACCGTACGTGTTTTTTCGGGTCTAACTCGGGTTCAGCTTCTTGTTGCGGTTAGGGTTATGTTTAGGGTTGTTAGGAAAGAGTGAAGACGCAGAGTCCTGTTGAGTGTGGGGTTGCGTAAAGGCTCCCCCAGGGAGTTCAGGTGTACCCAAAGGCTTCCGCTGAGAGCACTTTTTGATGGCAGAAAGTGGCACCGTACGTGTTTTTTCGGGTCTAACTCGGGTTCAGCTTCTTGTTGCGGTTAGGGTTATGTTTAGGGTTGTTAGGAAAGAGTGAAGACGCAGAGTCCTGTTGAGTGTGGGGTTGCGTAAAGGCTCCCCCAGGGAGTTCAGGTGTACCCAAAGGCTTCCGCTGAGAGCACTTTTTGATGGCAGAAAGTGGCACCGTACGTGTTTTTTCGGGTCTAACTCGGGTTCAGCTTCTTGTTGCGGTTAGGGTTATGTTTAGGGTTGTTAGGAAAGAGTGAAGACGCAGAGTCCTGTTGAGTGTGGGGTTGCGTAAAGGCTCCCCCAGGGAGTTCAGGTGTACCCAAAGGCTTCCGCTGAGAGCACTTTTTGATGGCAGAAAGTGGCACCGTACGTGTTTTTTCGGGTCTAACTCGGGTTCAGCTTCTTGTTGCGGTTAGGGTTATGTTTAGGGTTGTTAGGAAAGAGTGAAGACGCAGAGTCCTGTTGAGTGTGGGGTTGCGTAAAGGCTCCCCCAGGGAGTTCAGGTGTACCCAAAGGCTTCCGCTGAGAGCACTTTTTGATGGCAGAAAGTGGCACCGTACGTGTTTTTTCGGGTCTAACTCGGGTTCAGCTTCTTGTTGCGGTTAGGGTTATGTTTAGGGTTGTTAGGAAAGAGTGAAGACGCAGAGTCCTGTTGAGTGTGGGGTTGCGTAAAGGCTCCCCCAGGGAGTTCAGGTGTACCCAAAGGCTTCCGCTGAGAGCACTTTTTGATGGCAGAAAGTGGCACCGTACGTGTTTTTTCGGGTCTAACTCGGGTTCAGCTTCTTGTTGCGGTTAGGGTTATGTTTAGGGTTGTTAGGAAAGAGTGAAGACGCAGAGTCCTGTTGAGTGTGGGGTTGCGTAAAGGCTCCCCCAGGGAGTTCAGGTGTACCCAAAGGCTTCCGCTGAGAGCACTTTTTGATGGCAGAAAGTGGCACCGTACGTGTTTTTTCGGGTCTAACTCGGGTTCAGCTTCTTGTTGCGGTTAGGGTTATGTTTAGGGTTGTTAGGAAAGAGTGAAGACGCAGAGTCCTGTTGAGTGTGGGGTTGCGTAAAGGCTCCCCCAGGGAGTTCAGGTGTACCCAAAGGCTTCCGCTGAGAGCACTTTTTGATGGCAGAAAGTGGCACCGTACGTGTTTTTTCGGGTCTAACTCGGGTTCAGCTTCTTGTTGCGGTTAGGGTTATGTTTAGGGTTGTTAGGAAAGAGTGAAGACGCAGAGTCCTGTTGAGTGTGGGGTTGCGTAAAGGCTCCCCCAGGGAGTTCAGGTGTACCCAAAGGCTTCCGCTGAGAGCACTTTTTGATGGCAGAAAGTGGCACCGTACGTGTTTTTTCGGGTCTAACTCGGGTTCAGCTTCTTGTTGCGGTTAGGGTTATGTTTAGGGTTGTTAGGAAAGAGTGAAGACGCAGAGTCCTGTTGAGTGTGGGGTTGCGTAAAGGCTCCCCCAGGGAGTTCAGGTGTACCCAAAGGCTTCCGCTGAGAGCACTTTTTGATGGCAGAAAGTGGCACCGTACGTGTTTTTTCGGGTCTAACTCGGGTTCAGCTTCTTGTTGCGGTTAGGGTTATGTTTAGGGTTGTTAGGAAAGAGTGAAGACGCAGAGTCCTGTTGAGTGTGGGGTTGCGTAAAGGCTCCCCCAGGGAGTTCAGGTGTACCCAAAGGCTTCCGCTGAGAGCACTTTTTGATGGCAGAAAGTGGCACCGTACGTGTTTTTTCGGGTCTAACTCGGGTTCAGCTTCTTGTTGCGGTTAGGGTTATGTTTAGGGTTGTTAGGAAAGAGTGAAGACGCAGAGTCCTGTTGAGTGTGGGGTTGCGTAAAGGCTCCCCCAGGGAGTTCAGGTGTACCCAAAGGCTTCCGCTGAGAGCACTTTTTGATGGCAGAAAGTGGCACCGTACGTGTTTTTTCGGGTCTAACTCGGGTTCAGCTTCTTGTTGCGGTTAGGGTTATGTTTAGGGTTGTTAGGAAAGAGTGAAGACGCAGAGTCCTGTTGAGTGTGGGGTTGCGTAAAGGCTCCCCCAGGGAGTTCAGGTGTACCCAAAGGCTTCCGCTGAGAGCACTTTTTGATGGCAGAAAGTGGCACCGTACGTGTTTTTTCGGGTCTAACTCGGGTTCAGCTTCTTGTTGCGGTTAGGGTTATGTTTAGGGTTGTTAGGAAAGAGTGAAGACGCAGAGTCCTGTTGAGTGTGGGGTTGCGTAAAGGCTCCCCCAGGGAGTTCAGGTGTACCCAAAGGCTTCCGCTGAGAGCACTTTTTGATGGCAGAAAGTGGCACCGTACGTGTTTTTTCGGGTCTAACTCGGGTTCAGCTTCTTGTTGCGGTTAGGGTTATGTTTAGGGTTGTTAGGAAAGAGTGAAGACGCAGAGTCCTGTTGAGTGTGGGGTTGCGTAAAGGCTCCCCCAGGGAGTTCAGGTGTACCCAAAGGCTTCCGCTGAGAGCACTTTTTGATGGCAGAAAGTGGCACCGTACGTGTTTTTTCGGGTCTAACTCGGGTTCAGCTTCTTGTTGCGGTTAGGGTTATGTTTAGGGTTGTTAGGAAAGAGTGAAGACGCAGAGTCCTGTTGAGTGTGGGGTTGCGTAAAGGCTCCCCCAGGGAGTTCAGGTGTACCCAAAGGCTTCCGCTGAGAGCACTTTTTGATGGCAGAAAGTGGCACCGTACGTGTTTTTTCGGGTCTAACTCGGGTTCAGCTTCTTGTTGCGGTTAGGGTTATGTTTAGGGTTGTTAGGAAAGAGTGAAGACGCAGAGTCCTGTTGAGTGTGGGGTTGCGTAAAGGCTCCCCCAGGGAGTTCAGGTGTACCCAAAGGCTTCCGCTGAGAGCACTTTTTGATGGCAGAAAGTGGCACCGTACGTGTTTTTTCGGGTCTAACTCGGGTTCAGCTTCTTGTTGCGGTTAGGGTTATGTTTAGGGTTGTTAGGAAAGAGTGAAGACGCAGAGTCCTGTTGAGTGTGGGGTTGCGTAAAGGCTCCCCCAGGGAGTTCAGGTGTACCCAAAGGCTTCCGCTGAGAGCACTTTTTGATGGCAGAAAGTGGCACCGTACGTGTTTTTTCGGGTCTAACTCGGGTTCAGCTTCTTGTTGCGGTTAGGGTTATGTTTAGGGTTGTTAGGAAAGAGTGAAGACGCAGAGTCCTGTTGAGTGTGGGGTTGCGTAAAGGCTCCCCCAGGGAGTTCAGGTGTACCCAAAGGCTTCCGCTGAGAGCACTTTTTGATGGCAGAAAGTGGCACCGTACGTGTTTTTTCGGGTCTAACTCGGGTTCAGCTTCTTGTTGCGGTTAGGGTTATGTTTAGGGTTGTTAGGAAAGAGTGAAGACGCAGAGTCCTGTTGAGTGTGGGGTTGCGTAAAGGCTCCCCCAGGGAGTTCAGGTGTACCCAAAGGCTTCCGCTGAGAGCACTTTTTGATGGCAGAAAGTGGCACCGTACGTGTTTTTTCGGGTCTAACTCGGGTTCAGCTTCTTGTTGCGGTTAGGGTTATGTTTAGGGTTGTTAGGAAAGAGTGAAGACGCAGAGTCCTGTTGAGTGTGGGGTTGCGTAAAGGCTCCCCCAGGGAGTTCAGGTGTACCCAAAGGCTTCCGCTGAGAGCACTTTTTGATGGCAGAAAGTGGCACCGTACGTGTTTTTTCGGGTCTAACTCGGGTTCAGCTTCTTGTTGCGGTTAGGGTTATGTTTAGGGTTGTTAGGAAAGAGTGAAGACGCAGAGTCCTGTTGAGTGTGGGGTTGCGTAAAGGCTCCCCCAGGGAGTTCAGGTGTACCCAAAGGCTTCCGCTGAGAGCACTTTTTGATGGCAGAAAGTGGCACCGTACGTGTTTTTTCGGGTCTAACTCGGGTTCAGCTTCTTGTTGCGGTTAGGGTTATGTTTAGGGTTGTTAGGAAAGAGTGAAGACGCAGAGTCCTGTTGAGTGTGGGGTTGCGTAAAGGCTCCCCCAGGGAGTTCAGGTGTACCCAAAGGCTTCCGCTGAGAGCACTTTTTGATGGCAGAAAGTGGCACCGTACGTGTTTTTTCGGGTCTAACTCGGGTTCAGCTTCTTGTTGCGGTTAGGGTTATGTTTAGGGTTGTTAGGAAAGAGTGAAGACGCAGAGTCCTGTTGAGTGTGGGGTTGCGTAAAGGCTCCCCCAGGGAGTTCAGGTGTACCCAAAGGCTTCCGCTGAGAGCACTTTTTGATGGCAGAAAGTGGCACCGTACGTGTTTTTTCGGGTCTAACTCGGGTTCAGCTTCTTGTTGCGGTTAGGGTTATGTTTAGGGTTGTTAGGAAAGAGTGAAGACGCAGAGTCCTGTTGAGTGTGGGGTTGCGTAAAGGCTCCCCCAGGGAGTTCAGGTGTACCCAAAGGCTTCCGCTGAGAGCACTTTTTGATGGCAGAAAGTGGCACCGTACGTGTTTTTTCGGGTCTAACTCGGGTTCAGCTTCTTGTTGCGGTTAGGGTTATGTTTAGGGTTGTTAGGAAAGAGTGAAGACGCAGAGTCCTGTTGAGTGTGGGGTTGCGTAAAGGCTCCCCCAGGGAGTTCAGGTGTACCCAAAGGCTTCCGCTGAGAGCACTTTTTGATGGCAGAAAGTGGCACCGTACGTGTTTTTTCGGGTCTAACTCGGGTTCAGCTTCTTGTTGCGGTTAGGGTTATGTTTAGGGTTGTTAGGAAAGAGTGAAGACGCAGAGTCCTGTTGAGTGTGGGGTTGCGTAAAGGCTCCCCCAGGGAGTTCAGGTGTACCCAAAGGCTTCCGCTGAGAGCACTTTTTGATGGCAGAAAGTGGCACCGTACGTGTTTTTTCGGGTCTAACTCGGGTTCAGCTTCTTGTTGCGGTTAGGGTTATGTTTAGGGTTGTTAGGAAAGAGTGAAGACGCAGAGTCCTGTTGAGTGTGGGGTTGCGTAAAGGCTCCCCCAGGGAGTTCAGGTGTACCCAAAGGCTTCCGCTGAGAGCACTTTTTGATGGCAGAAAGTGGCACCGTACGTGTTTTTTCGGGTCTAACTCGGGTTCAGCTTCTTGTTGCGGTTAGGGTTATGTTTAGGGTTGTTAGGAAAGAGTGAAGACGCAGAGTCCTGTTGAGTGTGGGGTTGCGTAAAGGCTCCCCCAGGGAGTTCAGGTGTACCCAAAGGCTTCCGCTGAGAGCACTTTTTGATGGCAGAAAGTGGCACCGTACGTGTTTTTTCGGGTCTAACTCGGGTTCAGCTTCTTGTTGCGGTTAGGGTTATGTTTAGGGTTGTTAGGAAAGAGTGAAGACGCAGAGTCCTGTTGAGTGTGGGGTTGCGTAAAGGCTCCCCCAGGGAGTTCAGGTGTACCCAAAGGCTTCCGCTGAGAGCACTTTTTGATGGCAGAAAGTGGCACCGTACGTGTTTTTTCGGGTCTAACTCGGGTTCAGCTTCTTGTTGCGGTTAGGGTTATGTTTAGGGTTGTTAGGAAAGAGTGAAGACGCAGAGTCCTGTTGAGTGTGGGGTTGCGTAAAGGCTCCCCCAGGGAGTTCAGGTGTACCCAAAGGCTTCCGCTGAGAGCACTTTTTGATGGCAGAAAGTGGCACCGTACGTGTTTTTTCGGGTCTAACTCGGGTTCAGCTTCTTGTTGCGGTTAGGGTTATGTTTAGGGTTGTTAGGAAAGAGTGAAGACGCAGAGTCCTGTTGAGTGTGGGGTTGCGTAAAGGCTCCCCCAGGGAGTTCAGGTGTACCCAAAGGCTTCCGCTGAGAGCACTTTTTGATGGCAGAAAGTGGCACCGTACGTGTTTTTTCGGGTCTAACTCGGGTTCAGCTTCTTGTTGCGGTTAGGGTTATGTTTAGGGTTGTTAGGAAAGAGTGAAGACGCAGAGTCCTGTTGAGTGTGGGGTTGCGTAAAGGCTCCCCCAGGGAGTTCAGGTGTACCCAAAGGCTTCCGCTGAGAGCACTTTTTGATGGCAGAAAGTGGCACCGTACGTGTTTTTTCGGGTCTAACTCGGGTTCAGCTTCTTGTTGCGGTTAGGGTTATGTTTAGGGTTGTTAGGAAAGAGTGAAGACGCAGAGTCCTGTTGAGTGTGGGGTTGCGTAAAGGCTCCCCCAGGGAGTTCAGGTGTACCCAAAGGCTTCCGCTGAGAGCACTTTTTGATGGCAGAAAGTGGCACCGTACGTGTTTTTTCGGGTCTAACTCGGGTTCAGCTTCTTGTTGCGGTTAGGGTTATGTTTAGGGTTGTTAGGAAAGAGTGAAGACGCAGAGTCCTGTTGAGTGTGGGGTTGCGTAAAGGCTCCCCCAGGGAGTTCAGGTGTACCCAAAGGCTTCCGCTGAGAGCACTTTTTGATGGCAGAAAGTGGCACCGTACGTGTTTTTTCGGGTCTAACTCGGGTTCAGCTTCTTGTTGCGGTTAGGGTTATGTTTAGGGTTGTTAGGAAAGAGTGAAGACGCAGAGTCCTGTTGAGTGTGGGGTTGCGTAAAGGCTCCCCCAGGGAGTTCAGGTGTACCCAAAGGCTTCCGCTGAGAGCACTTTTTGATGGCAGAAAGTGGCACCGTACGTGTTTTTTCGGGTCTAACTCGGGTTCAGCTTCTTGTTGCGGTTAGGGTTATGTTTAGGGTTGTTAGGAAAGAGTGAAGACGCAGAGTCCTGTTGAGTGTGGGGTTGCGTAAAGGCTCCCCCAGGGAGTTCAGGTGTACCCAAAGGCTTCCGCTGAGAGCACTTTTTGATGGCAGAAAGTGGCACCGTACGTGTTTTTTCGGGTCTAACTCGGGTTCAGCTTCTTGTTGCGGTTAGGGTTATGTTTAGGGTTGTTAGGAAAGAGTGAAGACGCAGAGTCCTGTTGAGTGTGGGGTTGCGTAAAGGCTCCCCCAGGGAGTTCAGGTGTACCCAAAGGCTTCCGCTGAGAGCACTTTTTGATGGCAGAAAGTGGCACCGTACGTGTTTTTTCGGGTCTAACTCGGGTTCAGCTTCTTGTTGCGGTTAGGGTTATGTTTAGGGTTGTTAGGAAAGAGTGAAGACGCAGAGTCCTGTTGAGTGTGGGGTTGCGTAAAGGCTCCCCCAGGGAGTTCAGGTGTACCCAAAGGCTTCCGCTGAGAGCACTTTTTGATGGCAGAAAGTGGCACCGTACGTGTTTTTTCGGGTCTAACTCGGGTTCAGCTTCTTGTTGCGGTTAGGGTTATGTTTAGGGTTGTTAGGAAAGAGTGAAGACGCAGAGTCCTGTTGAGTGTGGGGTTGCGTAAAGGCTCCCCCAGGGAGTTCAGGTGTACCCAAAGGCTTCCGCTGAGAGCACTTTTTGATGGCAGAAAGTGGCACCGTACGTGTTTTTTCGGGTCTAACTCGGGTTCAGCTTCTTGTTGCGGTTAGGGTTATGTTTAGGGTTGTTAGGAAAGAGTGAAGACGCAGAGTCCTGTTGAGTGTGGGGTTGCGTAAAGGCTCCCCCAGGGAGTTCAGGTGTACCCAAAGGCTTCCGCTGAGAGCACTTTTTGATGGCAGAAAGTGGCACCGTACGTGTTTTTTCGGGTCTAACTCGGGTTCAGCTTCTTGTTGCGGTTAGGGTTATGTTTAGGGTTGTTAGGAAAGAGTGAAGACGCAGAGTCCTGTTGAGTGTGGGGTTGCGTAAAGGCTCCCCCAGGGAGTTCAGGTGTACCCAAAGGCTTCCGCTGAGAGCACTTTTTGATGGCAGAAAGTGGCACCGTACGTGTTTTTTCGGGTCTAACTCGGGTTCAGCTTCTTGTTGCGGTTAGGGTTATGTTTAGGGTTGTTAGGAAAGAGTGAAGACGCAGAGTCCTGTTGAGTGTGGGGTTGCGTAAAGGCTCCCCCAGGGAGTTCAGGTGTACCCAAAGGCTTCCGCTGAGAGCACTTTTTGATGGCAGAAAGTGGCACCGTACGTGTTTTTTCGGGTCTAACTCGGGTTCAGCTTCTTGTTGCGGTTAGGGTTATGTTTAGGGTTGTTAGGAAAGAGTGAAGACGCAGAGTCCTGTTGAGTGTGGGGTTGCGTAAAGGCTCCCCCAGGGAGTTCAGGTGTACCCAAAGGCTTCCGCTGAGAGCACTTTTTGATGGCAGAAAGTGGCACCGTACGTGTTTTTTCGGGTCTAACTCGGGTTCAGCTTCTTGTTGCGGTTAGGGTTATGTTTAGGGTTGTTAGGAAAGAGTGAAGACGCAGAGTCCTGTTGAGTGTGGGGTTGCGTAAAGGCTCCCCCAGGGAGTTCAGGTGTACCCAAAGGCTTCCGCTGAGAGCACTTTTTGATGGCAGAAAGTGGCACCGTACGTGTTTTTTCGGGTCTAACTCGGGTTCAGCTTCTTGTTGCGGTTAGGGTTATGTTTAGGGTTGTTAGGAAAGAGTGAAGACGCAGAGTCCTGTTGAGTGTGGGGTTGCGTAAAGGCTCCCCCAGGGAGTTCAGGTGTACCCAAAGGCTTCCGCTGAGAGCACTTTTTGATGGCAGAAAGTGGCACCGTACGTGTTTTTTCGGGTCTAACTCGGGTTCAGCTTCTTGTTGCGGTTAGGGTTATGTTTAGGGTTGTTAGGAAAGAGTGAAGACGCAGAGTCCTGTTGAGTGTGGGGTTGCGTAAAGGCTCCCCCAGGGAGTTCAGGTGTACCCAAAGGCTTCCGCTGAGAGCACTTTTTGATGGCAGAAAGTGGCACCGTACGTGTTTTTTCGGGTCTAACTCGGGTTCAGCTTCTTGTTGCGGTTAGGGTTATGTTTAGGGTTGTTAGGAAAGAGTGAAGACGCAGAGTCCTGTTGAGTGTGGGGTTGCGTAAAGGCTCCCCCAGGGAGTTCAGGTGTACCCAAAGGCTTCCGCTGAGAGCACTTTTTGATGGCAGAAAGTGGCACCGTACGTGTTTTTTCGGGTCTAACTCGGGTTCAGCTTCTTGTTGCGGTTAGGGTTATGTTTAGGGTTGTTAGGAAAGAGTGAAGACGCAGAGTCCTGTTGAGTGTGGGGTTGCGTAAAGGCTCCCCCAGGGAGTTCAGGTGTACCCAAAGGCTTCCGCTGAGAGCACTTTTTGATGGCAGAAAGTGGCACCGTACGTGTTTTTTCGGGTCTAACTCGGGTTCAGCTTCTTGTTGCGGTTAGGGTTATGTTTAGGGTTGTTAGGAAAGAGTGAAGACGCAGAGTCCTGTTGAGTGTGGGGTTGCGTAAAGGCTCCCCCAGGGAGTTCAGGTGTACCCAAAGGCTTCCGCTGAGAGCACTTTTTGATGGCAGAAAGTGGCACCGTACGTGTTTTTTCGGGTCTAACTCGGGTTCAGCTTCTTGTTGCGGTTAGGGTTATGTTTAGGGTTGTTAGGAAAGAGTGAAGACGCAGAGTCCTGTTGAGTGTGGGGTTGCGTAAAGGCTCCCCCAGGGAGTTCAGGTGTACCCAAAGGCTTCCGCTGAGAGCACTTTTTGATGGCAGAAAGTGGCACCGTACGTGTTTTTTCGGGTCTAACTCGGGTTCAGCTTCTTGTTGCGGTTAGGGTTATGTTTAGGGTTGTTAGGAAAGAGTGAAGACGCAGAGTCCTGTTGAGTGTGGGGTTGCGTAAAGGCTCCCCCAGGGAGTTCAGGTGTACCCAAAGGCTTCCGCTGAGAGCACTTTTTGATGGCAGAAAGTGGCACCGTACGTGTTTTTTCGGGTCTAACTCGGGTTCAGCTTCTTGTTGCGGTTAGGGTTATGTTTAGGGTTGTTAGGAAAGAGTGAAGACGCAGAGTCCTGTTGAGTGTGGGGTTGCGTAAAGGCTCCCCCAGGGAGTTCAGGTGTACCCAAAGGCTTCCGCTGAGAGCACTTTTTGATGGCAGAAAGTGGCACCGTACGTGTTTTTTCGGGTCTAACTCGGGTTCAGCTTCTTGTTGCGGTTAGGGTTATGTTTAGGGTTGTTAGGAAAGAGTGAAGACGCAGAGTCCTGTTGAGTGTGGGGTTGCGTAAAGGCTCCCCCAGGGAGTTCAGGTGTACCCAAAGGCTTCCGCTGAGAGCACTTTTTGATGGCAGAAAGTGGCACCGTACGTGTTTTTTCGGGTCTAACTCGGGTTCAGCTTCTTGTTGCGGTTAGGGTTATGTTTAGGGTTGTTAGGAAAGAGTGAAGACGCAGAGTCCTGTTGAGTGTGGGGTTGCGTAAAGGCTCCCCCAGGGAGTTCAGGTGTACCCAAAGGCTTCCGCTGAGAGCACTTTTTGATGGCAGAAAGTGGCACCGTACGTGTTTTTTCGGGTCTAACTCGGGTTCAGCTTCTTGTTGCGGTTAGGGTTATGTTTAGGGTTGTTAGGAAAGAGTGAAGACGCAGAGTCCTGTTGAGTGTGGGGTTGCGTAAAGGCTCCCCCAGGGAGTTCAGGTGTACCCAAAGGCTTCCGCTGAGAGCACTTTTTGATGGCAGAAAGTGGCACCGTACGTGTTTTTTCGGGTCTAACTCGGGTTCAGCTTCTTGTTGCGGTTAGGGTTATGTTTAGGGTTGTTAGGAAAGAGTGAAGACGCAGAGTCCTGTTGAGTGTGGGGTTGCGTAAAGGCTCCCCCAGGGAGTTCAGGTGTACCCAAAGGCTTCCGCTGAGAGCACTTTTTGATGGCAGAAAGTGGCACCGTACGTGTTTTTTCGGGTCTAACTCGGGTTCAGCTTCTTGTTGCGGTTAGGGTTATGTTTAGGGTTGTTAGGAAAGAGTGAAGACGCAGAGTCCTGTTGAGTGTGGGGTTGCGTAAAGGCTCCCCCAGGGAGTTCAGGTGTACCCAAAGGCTTCCGCTGAGAGCACTTTTTGATGGCAGAAAGTGGCACCGTACGTGTTTTTTCGGGTCTAACTCGGGTTCAGCTTCTTGTTGCGGTTAGGGTTATGTTTAGGGTTGTTAGGAAAGAGTGAAGACGCAGAGTCCTGTTGAGTGTGGGGTTGCGTAAAGGCTCCCCCAGGGAGTTCAGGTGTACCCAAAGGCTTCCGCTGAGAGCACTTTTTGATGGCAGAAAGTGGCACCGTACGTGTTTTTTCGGGTCTAACTCGGGTTCAGCTTCTTGTTGCGGTTAGGGTTATGTTTAGGGTTGTTAGGAAAGAGTGAAGACGCAGAGTCCTGTTGAGTGTGGGGTTGCGTAAAGGCTCCCCCAGGGAGTTCAGGTGTACCCAAAGGCTTCCGCTGAGAGCACTTTTTGATGGCAGAAAGTGGCACCGTACGTGTTTTTTCGGGTCTAACTCGGGTTCAGCTTCTTGTTGCGGTTAGGGTTATGTTTAGGGTTGTTAGGAAAGAGTGAAGACGCAGAGTCCTGTTGAGTGTGGGGTTGCGTAAAGGCTCCCCCAGGGAGTTCAGGTGTACCCAAAGGCTTCCGCTGAGAGCACTTTTTGATGGCAGAAAGTGGCACCGTACGTGTTTTTTCGGGTCTAACTCGGGTTCAGCTTCTTGTTGCGGTTAGGGTTATGTTTAGGGTTGTTAGGAAAGAGTGAAGACGCAGAGTCCTGTTGAGTGTGGGGTTGCGTAAAGGCTCCCCCAGGGAGTTCAGGTGTACCCAAAGGCTTCCGCTGAGAGCACTTTTTGATGGCAGAAAGTGGCACCGTACGTGTTTTTTCGGGTCTAACTCGGGTTCAGCTTCTTGTTGCGGTTAGGGTTATGTTTAGGGTTGTTAGGAAAGAGTGAAGACGCAGAGTCCTGTTGAGTGTGGGGTTGCGTAAAGGCTCCCCCAGGGAGTTCAGGTGTACCCAAAGGCTTCCGCTGAGAGCACTTTTTGATGGCAGAAAGTGGCACCGTACGTGTTTTTTCGGGTCTAACTCGGGTTCAGCTTCTTGTTGCGGTTAGGGTTATGTTTAGGGTTGTTAGGAAAGAGTGAAGACGCAGAGTCCTGTTGAGTGTGGGGTTGCGTAAAGGCTCCCCCAGGGAGTTCAGGTGTACCCAAAGGCTTCCGCTGAGAGCACTTTTTGATGGCAGAAAGTGGCACCGTACGTGTTTTTTCGGGTCTAACTCGGGTTCAGCTTCTTGTTGCGGTTAGGGTTATGTTTAGGGTTGTTAGGAAAGAGTGAAGACGCAGAGTCCTGTTGAGTGTGGGGTTGCGTAAAGGCTCCCCCAGGGAGTTCAGGTGTACCCAAAGGCTTCCGCTGAGAGCACTTTTTGATGGCAGAAAGTGGCACCGTACGTGTTTTTTCGGGTCTAACTCGGGTTCAGCTTCTTGTTGCGGTTAGGGTTATGTTTAGGGTTGTTAGGAAAGAGTGAAGACGCAGAGTCCTGTTGAGTGTGGGGTTGCGTAAAGGCTCCCCCAGGGAGTTCAGGTGTACCCAAAGGCTTCCGCTGAGAGCACTTTTTGATGGCAGAAAGTGGCACCGTACGTGTTTTTTCGGGTCTAACTCGGGTTCAGCTTCTTGTTGCGGTTAGGGTTATGTTTAGGGTTGTTAGGAAAGAGTGAAGACGCAGAGTCCTGTTGAGTGTGGGGTTGCGTAAAGGCTCCCCCAGGGAGTTCAGGTGTACCCAAAGGCTTCCGCTGAGAGCACTTTTTGATGGCAGAAAGTGGCACCGTACGTGTTTTTTCGGGTCTAACTCGGGTTCAGCTTCTTGTTGCGGTTAGGGTTATGTTTAGGGTTGTTAGGAAAGAGTGAAGACGCAGAGTCCTGTTGAGTGTGGGGTTGCGTAAAGGCTCCCCCAGGGAGTTCAGGTGTACCCAAAGGCTTCCGCTGAGAGCACTTTTTGATGGCAGAAAGTGGCACCGTACGTGTTTTTTCGGGTCTAACTCGGGTTCAGCTTCTTGTTGCGGTTAGGGTTATGTTTAGGGTTGTTAGGAAAGAGTGAAGACGCAGAGTCCTGTTGAGTGTGGGGTTGCGTAAAGGCTCCCCCAGGGAGTTCAGGTGTACCCAAAGGCTTCCGCTGAGAGCACTTTTTGATGGCAGAAAGTGGCACCGTACGTGTTTTTTCGGGTCTAACTCGGGTTCAGCTTCTTGTTGCGGTTAGGGTTATGTTTAGGGTTGTTAGGAAAGAGTGAAGACGCAGAGTCCTGTTGAGTGTGGGGTTGCGTAAAGGCTCCCCCAGGGAGTTCAGGTGTACCCAAAGGCTTCCGCTGAGAGCACTTTTTGATGGCAGAAAGTGGCACCGTACGTGTTTTTTCGGGTCTAACTCGGGTTCAGCTTCTTGTTGCGGTTAGGGTTATGTTTAGGGTTGTTAGGAAAGAGTGAAGACGCAGAGTCCTGTTGAGTGTGGGGTTGCGTAAAGGCTCCCCCAGGGAGTTCAGGTGTACCCAAAGGCTTCCGCTGAGAGCACTTTTTGATGGCAGAAAGTGGCACCGTACGTGTTTTTTCGGGTCTAACTCGGGTTCAGCTTCTTGTTGCGGTTAGGGTTATGTTTAGGGTTGTTAGGAAAGAGTGAAGACGCAGAGTCCTGTTGAGTGTGGGGTTGCGTAAAGGCTCCCCCAGGGAGTTCAGGTGTACCCAAAGGCTTCCGCTGAGAGCACTTTTTGATGGCAGAAAGTGGCACCGTACGTGTTTTTTCGGGTCTAACTCGGGTTCAGCTTCTTGTTGCGGTTAGGGTTATGTTTAGGGTTGTTAGGAAAGAGTGAAGACGCAGAGTCCTGTTGAGTGTGGGGTTGCGTAAAGGCTCCCCCAGGGAGTTCAGGTGTACCCAAAGGCTTCCGCTGAGAGCACTTTTTGATGGCAGAAAGTGGCACCGTACGTGTTTTTTCGGGTCTAACTCGGGTTCAGCTTCTTGTTGCGGTTAGGGTTATGTTTAGGGTTGTTAGGAAAGAGTGAAGACGCAGAGTCCTGTTGAGTGTGGGGTTGCGTAAAGGCTCCCCCAGGGAGTTCAGGTGTACCCAAAGGCTTCCGCTGAGAGCACTTTTTGATGGCAGAAAGTGGCACCGTACGTGTTTTTTCGGGTCTAACTCGGGTTCAGCTTCTTGTTGCGGTTAGGGTTATGTTTAGGGTTGTTAGGAAAGAGTGAAGACGCAGAGTCCTGTTGAGTGTGGGGTTGCGTAAAGGCTCCCCCAGGGAGTTCAGGTGTACCCAAAGGCTTCCGCTGAGAGCACTTTTTGATGGCAGAAAGTGGCACCGTACGTGTTTTTTCGGGTCTAACTCGGGTTCAGCTTCTTGTTGCGGTTAGGGTTATGTTTAGGGTTGTTAGGAAAGAGTGAAGACGCAGAGTCCTGTTGAGTGTGGGGTTGCGTAAAGGCTCCCCCAGGGAGTTCAGGTGTACCCAAAGGCTTCCGCTGAGAGCACTTTTTGATGGCAGAAAGTGGCACCGTACGTGTTTTTTCGGGTCTAACTCGGGTTCAGCTTCTTGTTGCGGTTAGGGTTATGTTTAGGGTTGTTAGGAAAGAGTGAAGACGCAGAGTCCTGTTGAGTGTGGGGTTGCGTAAAGGCTCCCCCAGGGAGTTCAGGTGTACCCAAAGGCTTCCGCTGAGAGCACTTTTTGATGGCAGAAAGTGGCACCGTACGTGTTTTTTCGGGTCTAACTCGGGTTCAGCTTCTTGTTGCGGTTAGGGTTATGTTTAGGGTTGTTAGGAAAGAGTGAAGACGCAGAGTCCTGTTGAGTGTGGGGTTGCGTAAAGGCTCCCCCAGGGAGTTCAGGTGTACCCAAAGGCTTCCGCTGAGAGCACTTTTTGATGGCAGAAAGTGGCACCGTACGTGTTTTTTCGGGTCTAACTCGGGTTCAGCTTCTTGTTGCGGTTAGGGTTATGTTTAGGGTTGTTAGGAAAGAGTGAAGACGCAGAGTCCTGTTGAGTGTGGGGTTGCGTAAAGGCTCCCCCAGGGAGTTCAGGTGTACCCAAAGGCTTCCGCTGAGAGCACTTTTTGATGGCAGAAAGTGGCACCGTACGTGTTTTTTCGGGTCTAACTCGGGTTCAGCTTCTTGTTGCGGTTAGGGTTATGTTTAGGGTTGTTAGGAAAGAGTGAAGACGCAGAGTCCTGTTGAGTGTGGGGTTGCGTAAAGGCTCCCCCAGGGAGTTCAGGTGTACCCAAAGGCTTCCGCTGAGAGCACTTTTTGATGGCAGAAAGTGGCACCGTACGTGTTTTTTCGGGTCTAACTCGGGTTCAGCTTCTTGTTGCGGTTAGGGTTATGTTTAGGGTTGTTAGGAAAGAGTGAAGACGCAGAGTCCTGTTGAGTGTGGGGTTGCGTAAAGGCTCCCCCAGGGAGTTCAGGTGTACCCAAAGGCTTCCGCTGAGAGCACTTTTTGATGGCAGAAAGTGGCACCGTACGTGTTTTTTCGGGTCTAACTCGGGTTCAGCTTCTTGTTGCGGTTAGGGTTATGTTTAGGGTTGTTAGGAAAGAGTGAAGACGCAGAGTCCTGTTGAGTGTGGGGTTGCGTAAAGGCTCCCCCAGGGAGTTCAGGTGTACCCAAAGGCTTCCGCTGAGAGCACTTTTTGATGGCAGAAAGTGGCACCGTACGTGTTTTTTCGGGTCTAACTCGGGTTCAGCTTCTTGTTGCGGTTAGGGTTATGTTTAGGGTTGTTAGGAAAGAGTGAAGACGCAGAGTCCTGTTGAGTGTGGGGTTGCGTAAAGGCTCCCCCAGGGAGTTCAGGTGTACCCAAAGGCTTCCGCTGAGAGCACTTTTTGATGGCAGAAAGTGGCACCGTACGTGTTTTTTCGGGTCTAACTCGGGTTCAGCTTCTTGTTGCGGTTAGGGTTATGTTTAGGGTTGTTAGGAAAGAGTGAAGACGCAGAGTCCTGTTGAGTGTGGGGTTGCGTAAAGGCTCCCCCAGGGAGTTCAGGTGTACCCAAAGGCTTCCGCTGAGAGCACTTTTTGATGGCAGAAAGTGGCACCGTACGTGTTTTTTCGGGTCTAACTCGGGTTCAGCTTCTTGTTGCGGTTAGGGTTATGTTTAGGGTTGTTAGGAAAGAGTGAAGACGCAGAGTCCTGTTGAGTGTGGGGTTGCGTAAAGGCTCCCCCAGGGAGTTCAGGTGTACCCAAAGGCTTCCGCTGAGAGCACTTTTTGATGGCAGAAAGTGGCACCGTACGTGTTTTTTCGGGTCTAACTCGGGTTCAGCTTCTTGTTGCGGTTAGGGTTATGTTTAGGGTTGTTAGGAAAGAGTGAAGACGCAGAGTCCTGTTGAGTGTGGGGTTGCGTAAAGGCTCCCCCAGGGAGTTCAGGTGTACCCAAAGGCTTCCGCTGAGAGCACTTTTTGATGGCAGAAAGTGGCACCGTACGTGTTTTTTCGGGTCTAACTCGGGTTCAGCTTCTTGTTGCGGTTAGGGTTATGTTTAGGGTTGTTAGGAAAGAGTGAAGACGCAGAGTCCTGTTGAGTGTGGGGTTGCGTAAAGGCTCCCCCAGGGAGTTCAGGTGTACCCAAAGGCTTCCGCTGAGAGCACTTTTTGATGGCAGAAAGTGGCACCGTACGTGTTTTTTCGGGTCTAACTCGGGTTCAGCTTCTTGTTGCGGTTAGGGTTATGTTTAGGGTTGTTAGGAAAGAGTGAAGACGCAGAGTCCTGTTGAGTGTGGGGTTGCGTAAAGGCTCCCCCAGGGAGTTCAGGTGTACCCAAAGGCTTCCGCTGAGAGCACTTTTTGATGGCAGAAAGTGGCACCGTACGTGTTTTTTCGGGTCTAACTCGGGTTCAGCTTCTTGTTGCGGTTAGGGTTATGTTTAGGGTTGTTAGGAAAGAGTGAAGACGCAGAGTCCTGTTGAGTGTGGGGTTGCGTAAAGGCTCCCCCAGGGAGTTCAGGTGTACCCAAAGGCTTCCGCTGAGAGCACTTTTTGATGGCAGAAAGTGGCACCGTACGTGTTTTTTCGGGTCTAACTCGGGTTCAGCTTCTTGTTGCGGTTAGGGTTATGTTTAGGGTTGTTAGGAAAGAGTGAAGACGCAGAGTCCTGTTGAGTGTGGGGTTGCGTAAAGGCTCCCCCAGGGAGTTCAGGTGTACCCAAAGGCTTCCGCTGAGAGCACTTTTTGATGGCAGAAAGTGGCACCGTACGTGTTTTTTCGGGTCTAACTCGGGTTCAGCTTCTTGTTGCGGTTAGGGTTATGTTTAGGGTTGTTAGGAAAGAGTGAAGACGCAGAGTCCTGTTGAGTGTGGGGTTGCGTAAAGGCTCCCCCAGGGAGTTCAGGTGTACCCAAAGGCTTCCGCTGAGAGCACTTTTTGATGGCAGAAAGTGGCACCGTACGTGTTTTTTCGGGTCTAACTCGGGTTCAGCTTCTTGTTGCGGTTAGGGTTATGTTTAGGGTTGTTAGGAAAGAGTGAAGACGCAGAGTCCTGTTGAGTGTGGGGTTGCGTAAAGGCTCCCCCAGGGAGTTCAGGTGTACCCAAAGGCTTCCGCTGAGAGCACTTTTTGATGGCAGAAAGTGGCACCGTACGTGTTTTTTCGGGTCTAACTCGGGTTCAGCTTCTTGTTGCGGTTAGGGTTATGTTTAGGGTTGTTAGGAAAGAGTGAAGACGCAGAGTCCTGTTGAGTGTGGGGTTGCGTAAAGGCTCCCCCAGGGAGTTCAGGTGTACCCAAAGGCTTCCGCTGAGAGCACTTTTTGATGGCAGAAAGTGGCACCGTACGTGTTTTTTCGGGTCTAACTCGGGTTCAGCTTCTTGTTGCGGTTAGGGTTATGTTTAGGGTTGTTAGGAAAGAGTGAAGACGCAGAGTCCTGTTGAGTGTGGGGTTGCGTAAAGGCTCCCCCAGGGAGTTCAGGTGTACCCAAAGGCTTCCGCTGAGAGCACTTTTTGATGGCAGAAAGTGGCACCGTACGTGTTTTTTCGGGTCTAACTCGGGTTCAGCTTCTTGTTGCGGTTAGGGTTATGTTTAGGGTTGTTAGGAAAGAGTGAAGACGCAGAGTCCTGTTGAGTGTGGGGTTGCGTAAAGGCTCCCCCAGGGAGTTCAGGTGTACCCAAAGGCTTCCGCTGAGAGCACTTTTTGATGGCAGAAAGTGGCACCGTACGTGTTTTTTCGGGTCTAACTCGGGTTCAGCTTCTTGTTGCGGTTAGGGTTATGTTTAGGGTTGTTAGGAAAGAGTGAAGACGCAGAGTCCTGTTGAGTGTGGGGTTGCGTAAAGGCTCCCCCAGGGAGTTCAGGTGTACCCAAAGGCTTCCGCTGAGAGCACTTTTTGATGGCAGAAAGTGGCACCGTACGTGTTTTTTCGGGTCTAACTCGGGTTCAGCTTCTTGTTGCGGTTAGGGTTATGTTTAGGGTTGTTAGGAAAGAGTGAAGACGCAGAGTCCTGTTGAGTGTGGGGTTGCGTAAAGGCTCCCCCAGGGAGTTCAGGTGTACCCAAAGGCTTCCGCTGAGAGCACTTTTTGATGGCAGAAAGTGGCACCGTACGTGTTTTTTCGGGTCTAACTCGGGTTCAGCTTCTTGTTGCGGTTAGGGTTATGTTTAGGGTTGTTAGGAAAGAGTGAAGACGCAGAGTCCTGTTGAGTGTGGGGTTGCGTAAAGGCTCCCCCAGGGAGTTCAGGTGTACCCAAAGGCTTCCGCTGAGAGCACTTTTTGATGGCAGAAAGTGGCACCGTACGTGTTTTTTCGGGTCTAACTCGGGTTCAGCTTCTTGTTGCGGTTAGGGTTATGTTTAGGGTTGTTAGGAAAGAGTGAAGACGCAGAGTCCTGTTGAGTGTGGGGTTGCGTAAAGGCTCCCCCAGGGAGTTCAGGTGTACCCAAAGGCTTCCGCTGAGAGCACTTTTTGATGGCAGAAAGTGGCACCGTACGTGTTTTTTCGGGTCTAACTCGGGTTCAGCTTCTTGTTGCGGTTAGGGTTATGTTTAGGGTTGTTAGGAAAGAGTGAAGACGCAGAGTCCTGTTGAGTGTGGGGTTGCGTAAAGGCTCCCCCAGGGAGTTCAGGTGTACCCAAAGGCTTCCGCTGAGAGCACTTTTTGATGGCAGAAAGTGGCACCGTACGTGTTTTTTCGGGTCTAACTCGGGTTCAGCTTCTTGTTGCGGTTAGGGTTATGTTTAGGGTTGTTAGGAAAGAGTGAAGACGCAGAGTCCTGTTGAGTGTGGGGTTGCGTAAAGGCTCCCCCAGGGAGTTCAGGTGTACCCAAAGGCTTCCGCTGAGAGCACTTTTTGATGGCAGAAAGTGGCACCGTACGTGTTTTTTCGGGTCTAACTCGGGTTCAGCTTCTTGTTGCGGTTAGGGTTATGTTTAGGGTTGTTAGGAAAGAGTGAAGACGCAGAGTCCTGTTGAGTGTGGGGTTGCGTAAAGGCTCCCCCAGGGAGTTCAGGTGTACCCAAAGGCTTCCGCTGAGAGCACTTTTTGATGGCAGAAAGTGGCACCGTACGTGTTTTTTCGGGTCTAACTCGGGTTCAGCTTCTTGTTGCGGTTAGGGTTATGTTTAGGGTTGTTAGGAAAGAGTGAAGACGCAGAGTCCTGTTGAGTGTGGGGTTGCGTAAAGGCTCCCCCAGGGAGTTCAGGTGTACCCAAAGGCTTCCGCTGAGAGCACTTTTTGATGGCAGAAAGTGGCACCGTACGTGTTTTTTCGGGTCTAACTCGGGTTCAGCTTCTTGTTGCGGTTAGGGTTATGTTTAGGGTTGTTAGGAAAGAGTGAAGACGCAGAGTCCTGTTGAGTGTGGGGTTGCGTAAAGGCTCCCCCAGGGAGTTCAGGTGTACCCAAAGGCTTCCGCTGAGAGCACTTTTTGATGGCAGAAAGTGGCACCGTACGTGTTTTTTCGGGTCTAACTCGGGTTCAGCTTCTTGTTGCGGTTAGGGTTATGTTTAGGGTTGTTAGGAAAGAGTGAAGACGCAGAGTCCTGTTGAGTGTGGGGTTGCGTAAAGGCTCCCCCAGGGAGTTCAGGTGTACCCAAAGGCTTCCGCTGAGAGCACTTTTTGATGGCAGAAAGTGGCACCGTACGTGTTTTTTCGGGTCTAACTCGGGTTCAGCTTCTTGTTGCGGTTAGGGTTATGTTTAGGGTTGTTAGGAAAGAGTGAAGACGCAGAGTCCTGTTGAGTGTGGGGTTGCGTAAAGGCTCCCCCAGGGAGTTCAGGTGTACCCAAAGGCTTCCGCTGAGAGCACTTTTTGATGGCAGAAAGTGGCACCGTACGTGTTTTTTCGGGTCTAACTCGGGTTCAGCTTCTTGTTGCGGTTAGGGTTATGTTTAGGGTTGTTAGGAAAGAGTGAAGACGCAGAGTCCTGTTGAGTGTGGGGTTGCGTAAAGGCTCCCCCAGGGAGTTCAGGTGTACCCAAAGGCTTCCGCTGAGAGCACTTTTTGATGGCAGAAAGTGGCACCGTACGTGTTTTTTCGGGTCTAACTCGGGTTCAGCTTCTTGTTGCGGTTAGGGTTATGTTTAGGGTTGTTAGGAAAGAGTGAAGACGCAGAGTCCTGTTGAGTGTGGGGTTGCGTAAAGGCTCCCCCAGGGAGTTCAGGTGTACCCAAAGGCTTCCGCTGAGAGCACTTTTTGATGGCAGAAAGTGGCACCGTACGTGTTTTTTCGGGTCTAACTCGGGTTCAGCTTCTTGTTGCGGTTAGGGTTATGTTTAGGGTTGTTAGGAAAGAGTGAAGACGCAGAGTCCTGTTGAGTGTGGGGTTGCGTAAAGGCTCCCCCAGGGAGTTCAGGTGTACCCAAAGGCTTCCGCTGAGAGCACTTTTTGATGGCAGAAAGTGGCACCGTACGTGTTTTTTCGGGTCTAACTCGGGTTCAGCTTCTTGTTGCGGTTAGGGTTATGTTTAGGGTTGTTAGGAAAGAGTGAAGACGCAGAGTCCTGTTGAGTGTGGGGTTGCGTAAAGGCTCCCCCAGGGAGTTCAGGTGTACCCAAAGGCTTCCGCTGAGAGCACTTTTTGATGGCAGAAAGTGGCACCGTACGTGTTTTTTCGGGTCTAACTCGGGTTCAGCTTCTTGTTGCGGTTAGGGTTATGTTTAGGGTTGTTAGGAAAGAGTGAAGACGCAGAGTCCTGTTGAGTGTGGGGTTGCGTAAAGGCTCCCCCAGGGAGTTCAGGTGTACCCAAAGGCTTCCGCTGAGAGCACTTTTTGATGGCAGAAAGTGGCACCGTACGTGTTTTTTCGGGTCTAACTCGGGTTCAGCTTCTTGTTGCGGTTAGGGTTATGTTTAGGGTTGTTAGGAAAGAGTGAAGACGCAGAGTCCTGTTGAGTGTGGGGTTGCGTAAAGGCTCCCCCAGGGAGTTCAGGTGTACCCAAAGGCTTCCGCTGAGAGCACTTTTTGATGGCAGAAAGTGGCACCGTACGTGTTTTTTCGGGTCTAACTCGGGTTCAGCTTCTTGTTGCGGTTAGGGTTATGTTTAGGGTTGTTAGGAAAGAGTGAAGACGCAGAGTCCTGTTGAGTGTGGGGTTGCGTAAAGGCTCCCCCAGGGAGTTCAGGTGTACCCAAAGGCTTCCGCTGAGAGCACTTTTTGATGGCAGAAAGTGGCACCGTACGTGTTTTTTCGGGTCTAACTCGGGTTCAGCTTCTTGTTGCGGTTAGGGTTATGTTTAGGGTTGTTAGGAAAGAGTGAAGACGCAGAGTCCTGTTGAGTGTGGGGTTGCGTAAAGGCTCCCCCAGGGAGTTCAGGTGTACCCAAAGGCTTCCGCTGAGAGCACTTTTTGATGGCAGAAAGTGGCACCGTACGTGTTTTTTCGGGTCTAACTCGGGTTCAGCTTCTTGTTGCGGTTAGGGTTATGTTTAGGGTTGTTAGGAAAGAGTGAAGACGCAGAGTCCTGTTGAGTGTGGGGTTGCGTAAAGGCTCCCCCAGGGAGTTCAGGTGTACCCAAAGGCTTCCGCTGAGAGCACTTTTTGATGGCAGAAAGTGGCACCGTACGTGTTTTTTCGGGTCTAACTCGGGTTCAGCTTCTTGTTGCGGTTAGGGTTATGTTTAGGGTTGTTAGGAAAGAGTGAAGACGCAGAGTCCTGTTGAGTGTGGGGTTGCGTAAAGGCTCCCCCAGGGAGTTCAGGTGTACCCAAAGGCTTCCGCTGAGAGCACTTTTTGATGGCAGAAAGTGGCACCGTACGTGTTTTTTCGGGTCTAACTCGGGTTCAGCTTCTTGTTGCGGTTAGGGTTATGTTTAGGGTTGTTAGGAAAGAGTGAAGACGCAGAGTCCTGTTGAGTGTGGGGTTGCGTAAAGGCTCCCCCAGGGAGTTCAGGTGTACCCAAAGGCTTCCGCTGAGAGCACTTTTTGATGGCAGAAAGTGGCACCGTACGTGTTTTTTCGGGTCTAACTCGGGTTCAGCTTCTTGTTGCGGTTAGGGTTATGTTTAGGGTTGTTAGGAAAGAGTGAAGACGCAGAGTCCTGTTGAGTGTGGGGTTGCGTAAAGGCTCCCCCAGGGAGTTCAGGTGTACCCAAAGGCTTCCGCTGAGAGCACTTTTTGATGGCAGAAAGTGGCACCGTACGTGTTTTTTCGGGTCTAACTCGGGTTCAGCTTCTTGTTGCGGTTAGGGTTATGTTTAGGGTTGTTAGGAAAGAGTGAAGACGCAGAGTCCTGTTGAGTGTGGGGTTGCGTAAAGGCTCCCCCAGGGAGTTCAGGTGTACCCAAAGGCTTCCGCTGAGAGCACTTTTTGATGGCAGAAAGTGGCACCGTACGTGTTTTTTCGGGTCTAACTCGGGTTCAGCTTCTTGTTGCGGTTAGGGTTATGTTTAGGGTTGTTAGGAAAGAGTGAAGACGCAGAGTCCTGTTGAGTGTGGGGTTGCGTAAAGGCTCCCCCAGGGAGTTCAGGTGTACCCAAAGGCTTCCGCTGAGAGCACTTTTTGATGGCAGAAAGTGGCACCGTACGTGTTTTTTCGGGTCTAACTCGGGTTCAGCTTCTTGTTGCGGTTAGGGTTATGTTTAGGGTTGTTAGGAAAGAGTGAAGACGCAGAGTCCTGTTGAGTGTGGGGTTGCGTAAAGGCTCCCCCAGGGAGTTCAGGTGTACCCAAAGGCTTCCGCTGAGAGCACTTTTTGATGGCAGAAAGTGGCACCGTACGTGTTTTTTCGGGTCTAACTCGGGTTCAGCTTCTTGTTGCGGTTAGGGTTATGTTTAGGGTTGTTAGGAAAGAGTGAAGACGCAGAGTCCTGTTGAGTGTGGGGTTGCGTAAAGGCTCCCCCAGGGAGTTCAGGTGTACCCAAAGGCTTCCGCTGAGAGCACTTTTTGATGGCAGAAAGTGGCACCGTACGTGTTTTTTCGGGTCTAACTCGGGTTCAGCTTCTTGTTGCGGTTAGGGTTATGTTTAGGGTTGTTAGGAAAGAGTGAAGACGCAGAGTCCTGTTGAGTGTGGGGTTGCGTAAAGGCTCCCCCAGGGAGTTCAGGTGTACCCAAAGGCTTCCGCTGAGAGCACTTTTTGATGGCAGAAAGTGGCACCGTACGTGTTTTTTCGGGTCTAACTCGGGTTCAGCTTCTTGTTGCGGTTAGGGTTATGTTTAGGGTTGTTAGGAAAGAGTGAAGACGCAGAGTCCTGTTGAGTGTGGGGTTGCGTAAAGGCTCCCCCAGGGAGTTCAGGTGTACCCAAAGGCTTCCGCTGAGAGCACTTTTTGATGGCAGAAAGTGGCACCGTACGTGTTTTTTCGGGTCTAACTCGGGTTCAGCTTCTTGTTGCGGTTAGGGTTATGTTTAGGGTTGTTAGGAAAGAGTGAAGACGCAGAGTCCTGTTGAGTGTGGGGTTGCGTAAAGGCTCCCCCAGGGAGTTCAGGTGTACCCAAAGGCTTCCGCTGAGAGCACTTTTTGATGGCAGAAAGTGGCACCGTACGTGTTTTTTCGGGTCTAACTCGGGTTCAGCTTCTTGTTGCGGTTAGGGTTATGTTTAGGGTTGTTAGGAAAGAGTGAAGACGCAGAGTCCTGTTGAGTGTGGGGTTGCGTAAAGGCTCCCCCAGGGAGTTCAGGTGTACCCAAAGGCTTCCGCTGAGAGCACTTTTTGATGGCAGAAAGTGGCACCGTACGTGTTTTTTCGGGTCTAACTCGGGTTCAGCTTCTTGTTGCGGTTAGGGTTATGTTTAGGGTTGTTAGGAAAGAGTGAAGACGCAGAGTCCTGTTGAGTGTGGGGTTGCGTAAAGGCTCCCCCAGGGAGTTCAGGTGTACCCAAAGGCTTCCGCTGAGAGCACTTTTTGATGGCAGAAAGTGGCACCGTACGTGTTTTTTCGGGTCTAACTCGGGTTCAGCTTCTTGTTGCGGTTAGGGTTATGTTTAGGGTTGTTAGGAAAGAGTGAAGACGCAGAGTCCTGTTGAGTGTGGGGTTGCGTAAAGGCTCCCCCAGGGAGTTCAGGTGTACCCAAAGGCTTCCGCTGAGAGCACTTTTTGATGGCAGAAAGTGGCACCGTACGTGTTTTTTCGGGTCTAACTCGGGTTCAGCTTCTTGTTGCGGTTAGGGTTATGTTTAGGGTTGTTAGGAAAGAGTGAAGACGCAGAGTCCTGTTGAGTGTGGGGTTGCGTAAAGGCTCCCCCAGGGAGTTCAGGTGTACCCAAAGGCTTCCGCTGAGAGCACTTTTTGATGGCAGAAAGTGGCACCGTACGTGTTTTTTCGGGTCTAACTCGGGTTCAGCTTCTTGTTGCGGTTAGGGTTATGTTTAGGGTTGTTAGGAAAGAGTGAAGACGCAGAGTCCTGTTGAGTGTGGGGTTGCGTAAAGGCTCCCCCAGGGAGTTCAGGTGTACCCAAAGGCTTCCGCTGAGAGCACTTTTTGATGGCAGAAAGTGGCACCGTACGTGTTTTTTCGGGTCTAACTCGGGTTCAGCTTCTTGTTGCGGTTAGGGTTATGTTTAGGGTTGTTAGGAAAGAGTGAAGACGCAGAGTCCTGTTGAGTGTGGGGTTGCGTAAAGGCTCCCCCAGGGAGTTCAGGTGTACCCAAAGGCTTCCGCTGAGAGCACTTTTTGATGGCAGAAAGTGGCACCGTACGTGTTTTTTCGGGTCTAACTCGGGTTCAGCTTCTTGTTGCGGTTAGGGTTATGTTTAGGGTTGTTAGGAAAGAGTGAAGACGCAGAGTCCTGTTGAGTGTGGGGTTGCGTAAAGGCTCCCCCAGGGAGTTCAGGTGTACCCAAAGGCTTCCGCTGAGAGCACTTTTTGATGGCAGAAAGTGGCACCGTACGTGTTTTTTCGGGTCTAACTCGGGTTCAGCTTCTTGTTGCGGTTAGGGTTATGTTTAGGGTTGTTAGGAAAGAGTGAAGACGCAGAGTCCTGTTGAGTGTGGGGTTGCGTAAAGGCTCCCCCAGGGAGTTCAGGTGTACCCAAAGGCTTCCGCTGAGAGCACTTTTTGATGGCAGAAAGTGGCACCGTACGTGTTTTTTCGGGTCTAACTCGGGTTCAGCTTCTTGTTGCGGTTAGGGTTATGTTTAGGGTTGTTAGGAAAGAGTGAAGACGCAGAGTCCTGTTGAGTGTGGGGTTGCGTAAAGGCTCCCCCAGGGAGTTCAGGTGTACCCAAAGGCTTCCGCTGAGAGCACTTTTTGATGGCAGAAAGTGGCACCGTACGTGTTTTTTCGGGTCTAACTCGGGTTCAGCTTCTTGTTGCGGTTAGGGTTATGTTTAGGGTTGTTAGGAAAGAGTGAAGACGCAGAGTCCTGTTGAGTGTGGGGTTGCGTAAAGGCTCCCCCAGGGAGTTCAGGTGTACCCAAAGGCTTCCGCTGAGAGCACTTTTTGATGGCAGAAAGTGGCACCGTACGTGTTTTTTCGGGTCTAACTCGGGTTCAGCTTCTTGTTGCGGTTAGGGTTATGTTTAGGGTTGTTAGGAAAGAGTGAAGACGCAGAGTCCTGTTGAGTGTGGGGTTGCGTAAAGGCTCCCCCAGGGAGTTCAGGTGTACCCAAAGGCTTCCGCTGAGAGCACTTTTTGATGGCAGAAAGTGGCACCGTACGTGTTTTTTCGGGTCTAACTCGGGTTCAGCTTCTTGTTGCGGTTAGGGTTATGTTTAGGGTTGTTAGGAAAGAGTGAAGACGCAGAGTCCTGTTGAGTGTGGGGTTGCGTAAAGGCTCCCCCAGGGAGTTCAGGTGTACCCAAAGGCTTCCGCTGAGAGCACTTTTTGATGGCAGAAAGTGGCACCGTACGTGTTTTTTCGGGTCTAACTCGGGTTCAGCTTCTTGTTGCGGTTAGGGTTATGTTTAGGGTTGTTAGGAAAGAGTGAAGACGCAGAGTCCTGTTGAGTGTGGGGTTGCGTAAAGGCTCCCCCAGGGAGTTCAGGTGTACCCAAAGGCTTCCGCTGAGAGCACTTTTTGATGGCAGAAAGTGGCACCGTACGTGTTTTTTCGGGTCTAACTCGGGTTCAGCTTCTTGTTGCGGTTAGGGTTATGTTTAGGGTTGTTAGGAAAGAGTGAAGACGCAGAGTCCTGTTGAGTGTGGGGTTGCGTAAAGGCTCCCCCAGGGAGTTCAGGTGTACCCAAAGGCTTCCGCTGAGAGCACTTTTTGATGGCAGAAAGTGGCACCGTACGTGTTTTTTCGGGTCTAACTCGGGTTCAGCTTCTTGTTGCGGTTAGGGTTATGTTTAGGGTTGTTAGGAAAGAGTGAAGACGCAGAGTCCTGTTGAGTGTGGGGTTGCGTAAAGGCTCCCCCAGGGAGTTCAGGTGTACCCAAAGGCTTCCGCTGAGAGCACTTTTTGATGGCAGAAAGTGGCACCGTACGTGTTTTTTCGGGTCTAACTCGGGTTCAGCTTCTTGTTGCGGTTAGGGTTATGTTTAGGGTTGTTAGGAAAGAGTGAAGACGCAGAGTCCTGTTGAGTGTGGGGTTGCGTAAAGGCTCCCCCAGGGAGTTCAGGTGTACCCAAAGGCTTCCGCTGAGAGCACTTTTTGATGGCAGAAAGTGGCACCGTACGTGTTTTTTCGGGTCTAACTCGGGTTCAGCTTCTTGTTGCGGTTAGGGTTATGTTTAGGGTTGTTAGGAAAGAGTGAAGACGCAGAGTCCTGTTGAGTGTGGGGTTGCGTAAAGGCTCCCCCAGGGAGTTCAGGTGTACCCAAAGGCTTCCGCTGAGAGCACTTTTTGATGGCAGAAAGTGGCACCGTACGTGTTTTTTCGGGTCTAACTCGGGTTCAGCTTCTTGTTGCGGTTAGGGTTATGTTTAGGGTTGTTAGGAAAGAGTGAAGACGCAGAGTCCTGTTGAGTGTGGGGTTGCGTAAAGGCTCCCCCAGGGAGTTCAGGTGTACCCAAAGGCTTCCGCTGAGAGCACTTTTTGATGGCAGAAAGTGGCACCGTACGTGTTTTTTCGGGTCTAACTCGGGTTCAGCTTCTTGTTGCGGTTAGGGTTATGTTTAGGGTTGTTAGGAAAGAGTGAAGACGCAGAGTCCTGTTGAGTGTGGGGTTGCGTAAAGGCTCCCCCAGGGAGTTCAGGTGTACCCAAAGGCTTCCGCTGAGAGCACTTTTTGATGGCAGAAAGTGGCACCGTACGTGTTTTTTCGGGTCTAACTCGGGTTCAGCTTCTTGTTGCGGTTAGGGTTATGTTTAGGGTTGTTAGGAAAGAGTGAAGACGCAGAGTCCTGTTGAGTGTGGGGTTGCGTAAAGGCTCCCCCAGGGAGTTCAGGTGTACCCAAAGGCTTCCGCTGAGAGCACTTTTTGATGGCAGAAAGTGGCACCGTACGTGTTTTTTCGGGTCTAACTCGGGTTCAGCTTCTTGTTGCGGTTAGGGTTATGTTTAGGGTTGTTAGGAAAGAGTGAAGACGCAGAGTCCTGTTGAGTGTGGGGTTGCGTAAAGGCTCCCCCAGGGAGTTCAGGTGTACCCAAAGGCTTCCGCTGAGAGCACTTTTTGATGGCAGAAAGTGGCACCGTACGTGTTTTTTCGGGTCTAACTCGGGTTCAGCTTCTTGTTGCGGTTAGGGTTATGTTTAGGGTTGTTAGGAAAGAGTGAAGACGCAGAGTCCTGTTGAGTGTGGGGTTGCGTAAAGGCTCCCCCAGGGAGTTCAGGTGTACCCAAAGGCTTCCGCTGAGAGCACTTTTTGATGGCAGAAAGTGGCACCGTACGTGTTTTTTCGGGTCTAACTCGGGTTCAGCTTCTTGTTGCGGTTAGGGTTATGTTTAGGGTTGTTAGGAAAGAGTGAAGACGCAGAGTCCTGTTGAGTGTGGGGTTGCGTAAAGGCTCCCCCAGGGAGTTCAGGTGTACCCAAAGGCTTCCGCTGAGAGCACTTTTTGATGGCAGAAAGTGGCACCGTACGTGTTTTTTCGGGTCTAACTCGGGTTCAGCTTCTTGTTGCGGTTAGGGTTATGTTTAGGGTTGTTAGGAAAGAGTGAAGACGCAGAGTCCTGTTGAGTGTGGGGTTGCGTAAAGGCTCCCCCAGGGAGTTCAGGTGTACCCAAAGGCTTCCGCTGAGAGCACTTTTTGATGGCAGAAAGTGGCACCGTACGTGTTTTTTCGGGTCTAACTCGGGTTCAGCTTCTTGTTGCGGTTAGGGTTATGTTTAGGGTTGTTAGGAAAGAGTGAAGACGCAGAGTCCTGTTGAGTGTGGGGTTGCGTAAAGGCTCCCCCAGGGAGTTCAGGTGTACCCAAAGGCTTCCGCTGAGAGCACTTTTTGATGGCAGAAAGTGGCACCGTACGTGTTTTTTCGGGTCTAACTCGGGTTCAGCTTCTTGTTGCGGTTAGGGTTATGTTTAGGGTTGTTAGGAAAGAGTGAAGACGCAGAGTCCTGTTGAGTGTGGGGTTGCGTAAAGGCTCCCCCAGGGAGTTCAGGTGTACCCAAAGGCTTCCGCTGAGAGCACTTTTTGATGGCAGAAAGTGGCACCGTACGTGTTTTTTCGGGTCTAACTCGGGTTCAGCTTCTTGTTGCGGTTAGGGTTATGTTTAGGGTTGTTAGGAAAGAGTGAAGACGCAGAGTCCTGTTGAGTGTGGGGTTGCGTAAAGGCTCCCCCAGGGAGTTCAGGTGTACCCAAAGGCTTCCGCTGAGAGCACTTTTTGATGGCAGAAAGTGGCACCGTACGTGTTTTTTCGGGTCTAACTCGGGTTCAGCTTCTTGTTGCGGTTAGGGTTATGTTTAGGGTTGTTAGGAAAGAGTGAAGACGCAGAGTCCTGTTGAGTGTGGGGTTGCGTAAAGGCTCCCCCAGGGAGTTCAGGTGTACCCAAAGGCTTCCGCTGAGAGCACTTTTTGATGGCAGAAAGTGGCACCGTACGTGTTTTTTCGGGTCTAACTCGGGTTCAGCTTCTTGTTGCGGTTAGGGTTATGTTTAGGGTTGTTAGGAAAGAGTGAAGACGCAGAGTCCTGTTGAGTGTGGGGTTGCGTAAAGGCTCCCCCAGGGAGTTCAGGTGTACCCAAAGGCTTCCGCTGAGAGCACTTTTTGATGGCAGAAAGTGGCACCGTACGTGTTTTTTCGGGTCTAACTCGGGTTCAGCTTCTTGTTGCGGTTAGGGTTATGTTTAGGGTTGTTAGGAAAGAGTGAAGACGCAGAGTCCTGTTGAGTGTGGGGTTGCGTAAAGGCTCCCCCAGGGAGTTCAGGTGTACCCAAAGGCTTCCGCTGAGAGCACTTTTTGATGGCAGAAAGTGGCACCGTACGTGTTTTTTCGGGTCTAACTCGGGTTCAGCTTCTTGTTGCGGTTAGGGTTATGTTTAGGGTTGTTAGGAAAGAGTGAAGACGCAGAGTCCTGTTGAGTGTGGGGTTGCGTAAAGGCTCCCCCAGGGAGTTCAGGTGTACCCAAAGGCTTCCGCTGAGAGCACTTTTTGATGGCAGAAAGTGGCACCGTACGTGTTTTTTCGGGTCTAACTCGGGTTCAGCTTCTTGTTGCGGTTAGGGTTATGTTTAGGGTTGTTAGGAAAGAGTGAAGACGCAGAGTCCTGTTGAGTGTGGGGTTGCGTAAAGGCTCCCCCAGGGAGTTCAGGTGTACCCAAAGGCTTCCGCTGAGAGCACTTTTTGATGGCAGAAAGTGGCACCGTACGTGTTTTTTCGGGTCTAACTCGGGTTCAGCTTCTTGTTGCGGTTAGGGTTATGTTTAGGGTTGTTAGGAAAGAGTGAAGACGCAGAGTCCTGTTGAGTGTGGGGTTGCGTAAAGGCTCCCCCAGGGAGTTCAGGTGTACCCAAAGGCTTCCGCTGAGAGCACTTTTTGATGGCAGAAAGTGGCACCGTACGTGTTTTTTCGGGTCTAACTCGGGTTCAGCTTCTTGTTGCGGTTAGGGTTATGTTTAGGGTTGTTAGGAAAGAGTGAAGACGCAGAGTCCTGTTGAGTGTGGGGTTGCGTAAAGGCTCCCCCAGGGAGTTCAGGTGTACCCAAAGGCTTCCGCTGAGAGCACTTTTTGATGGCAGAAAGTGGCACCGTACGTGTTTTTTCGGGTCTAACTCGGGTTCAGCTTCTTGTTGCGGTTAGGGTTATGTTTAGGGTTGTTAGGAAAGAGTGAAGACGCAGAGTCCTGTTGAGTGTGGGGTTGCGTAAAGGCTCCCCCAGGGAGTTCAGGTGTACCCAAAGGCTTCCGCTGAGAGCACTTTTTGATGGCAGAAAGTGGCACCGTACGTGTTTTTTCGGGTCTAACTCGGGTTCAGCTTCTTGTTGCGGTTAGGGTTATGTTTAGGGTTGTTAGGAAAGAGTGAAGACGCAGAGTCCTGTTGAGTGTGGGGTTGCGTAAAGGCTCCCCCAGGGAGTTCAGGTGTACCCAAAGGCTTCCGCTGAGAGCACTTTTTGATGGCAGAAAGTGGCACCGTACGTGTTTTTTCGGGTCTAACTCGGGTTCAGCTTCTTGTTGCGGTTAGGGTTATGTTTAGGGTTGTTAGGAAAGAGTGAAGACGCAGAGTCCTGTTGAGTGTGGGGTTGCGTAAAGGCTCCCCCAGGGAGTTCAGGTGTACCCAAAGGCTTCCGCTGAGAGCACTTTTTGATGGCAGAAAGTGGCACCGTACGTGTTTTTTCGGGTCTAACTCGGGTTCAGCTTCTTGTTGCGGTTAGGGTTATGTTTAGGGTTGTTAGGAAAGAGTGAAGACGCAGAGTCCTGTTGAGTGTGGGGTTGCGTAAAGGCTCCCCCAGGGAGTTCAGGTGTACCCAAAGGCTTCCGCTGAGAGCACTTTTTGATGGCAGAAAGTGGCACCGTACGTGTTTTTTCGGGTCTAACTCGGGTTCAGCTTCTTGTTGCGGTTAGGGTTATGTTTAGGGTTGTTAGGAAAGAGTGAAGACGCAGAGTCCTGTTGAGTGTGGGGTTGCGTAAAGGCTCCCCCAGGGAGTTCAGGTGTACCCAAAGGCTTCCGCTGAGAGCACTTTTTGATGGCAGAAAGTGGCACCGTACGTGTTTTTTCGGGTCTAACTCGGGTTCAGCTTCTTGTTGCGGTTAGGGTTATGTTTAGGGTTGTTAGGAAAGAGTGAAGACGCAGAGTCCTGTTGAGTGTGGGGTTGCGTAAAGGCTCCCCCAGGGAGTTCAGGTGTACCCAAAGGCTTCCGCTGAGAGCACTTTTTGATGGCAGAAAGTGGCACCGTACGTGTTTTTTCGGGTCTAACTCGGGTTCAGCTTCTTGTTGCGGTTAGGGTTATGTTTAGGGTTGTTAGGAAAGAGTGAAGACGCAGAGTCCTGTTGAGTGTGGGGTTGCGTAAAGGCTCCCCCAGGGAGTTCAGGTGTACCCAAAGGCTTCCGCTGAGAGCACTTTTTGATGGCAGAAAGTGGCACCGTACGTGTTTTTTCGGGTCTAACTCGGGTTCAGCTTCTTGTTGCGGTTAGGGTTATGTTTAGGGTTGTTAGGAAAGAGTGAAGACGCAGAGTCCTGTTGAGTGTGGGGTTGCGTAAAGGCTCCCCCAGGGAGTTCAGGTGTACCCAAAGGCTTCCGCTGAGAGCACTTTTTGATGGCAGAAAGTGGCACCGTACGTGTTTTTTCGGGTCTAACTCGGGTTCAGCTTCTTGTTGCGGTTAGGGTTATGTTTAGGGTTGTTAGGAAAGAGTGAAGACGCAGAGTCCTGTTGAGTGTGGGGTTGCGTAAAGGCTCCCCCAGGGAGTTCAGGTGTACCCAAAGGCTTCCGCTGAGAGCACTTTTTGATGGCAGAAAGTGGCACCGTACGTGTTTTTTCGGGTCTAACTCGGGTTCAGCTTCTTGTTGCGGTTAGGGTTATGTTTAGGGTTGTTAGGAAAGAGTGAAGACGCAGAGTCCTGTTGAGTGTGGGGTTGCGTAAAGGCTCCCCCAGGGAGTTCAGGTGTACCCAAAGGCTTCCGCTGAGAGCACTTTTTGATGGCAGAAAGTGGCACCGTACGTGTTTTTTCGGGTCTAACTCGGGTTCAGCTTCTTGTTGCGGTTAGGGTTATGTTTAGGGTTGTTAGGAAAGAGTGAAGACGCAGAGTCCTGTTGAGTGTGGGGTTGCGTAAAGGCTCCCCCAGGGAGTTCAGGTGTACCCAAAGGCTTCCGCTGAGAGCACTTTTTGATGGCAGAAAGTGGCACCGTACGTGTTTTTTCGGGTCTAACTCGGGTTCAGCTTCTTGTTGCGGTTAGGGTTATGTTTAGGGTTGTTAGGAAAGAGTGAAGACGCAGAGTCCTGTTGAGTGTGGGGTTGCGTAAAGGCTCCCCCAGGGAGTTCAGGTGTACCCAAAGGCTTCCGCTGAGAGCACTTTTTGATGGCAGAAAGTGGCACCGTACGTGTTTTTTCGGGTCTAACTCGGGTTCAGCTTCTTGTTGCGGTTAGGGTTATGTTTAGGGTTGTTAGGAAAGAGTGAAGACGCAGAGTCCTGTTGAGTGTGGGGTTGCGTAAAGGCTCCCCCAGGGAGTTCAGGTGTACCCAAAGGCTTCCGCTGAGAGCACTTTTTGATGGCAGAAAGTGGCACCGTACGTGTTTTTTCGGGTCTAACTCGGGTTCAGCTTCTTGTTGCGGTTAGGGTTATGTTTAGGGTTGTTAGGAAAGAGTGAAGACGCAGAGTCCTGTTGAGTGTGGGGTTGCGTAAAGGCTCCCCCAGGGAGTTCAGGTGTACCCAAAGGCTTCCGCTGAGAGCACTTTTTGATGGCAGAAAGTGGCACCGTACGTGTTTTTTCGGGTCTAACTCGGGTTCAGCTTCTTGTTGCGGTTAGGGTTATGTTTAGGGTTGTTAGGAAAGAGTGAAGACGCAGAGTCCTGTTGAGTGTGGGGTTGCGTAAAGGCTCCCCCAGGGAGTTCAGGTGTACCCAAAGGCTTCCGCTGAGAGCACTTTTTGATGGCAGAAAGTGGCACCGTACGTGTTTTTTCGGGTCTAACTCGGGTTCAGCTTCTTGTTGCGGTTAGGGTTATGTTTAGGGTTGTTAGGAAAGAGTGAAGACGCAGAGTCCTGTTGAGTGTGGGGTTGCGTAAAGGCTCCCCCAGGGAGTTCAGGTGTACCCAAAGGCTTCCGCTGAGAGCACTTTTTGATGGCAGAAAGTGGCACCGTACGTGTTTTTTCGGGTCTAACTCGGGTTCAGCTTCTTGTTGCGGTTAGGGTTATGTTTAGGGTTGTTAGGAAAGAGTGAAGACGCAGAGTCCTGTTGAGTGTGGGGTTGCGTAAAGGCTCCCCCAGGGAGTTCAGGTGTACCCAAAGGCTTCCGCTGAGAGCACTTTTTGATGGCAGAAAGTGGCACCGTACGTGTTTTTTCGGGTCTAACTCGGGTTCAGCTTCTTGTTGCGGTTAGGGTTATGTTTAGGGTTGTTAGGAAAGAGTGAAGACGCAGAGTCCTGTTGAGTGTGGGGTTGCGTAAAGGCTCCCCCAGGGAGTTCAGGTGTACCCAAAGGCTTCCGCTGAGAGCACTTTTTGATGGCAGAAAGTGGCACCGTACGTGTTTTTTCGGGTCTAACTCGGGTTCAGCTTCTTGTTGCGGTTAGGGTTATGTTTAGGGTTGTTAGGAAAGAGTGAAGACGCAGAGTCCTGTTGAGTGTGGGGTTGCGTAAAGGCTCCCCCAGGGAGTTCAGGTGTACCCAAAGGCTTCCGCTGAGAGCACTTTTTGATGGCAGAAAGTGGCACCGTACGTGTTTTTTCGGGTCTAACTCGGGTTCAGCTTCTTGTTGCGGTTAGGGTTATGTTTAGGGTTGTTAGGAAAGAGTGAAGACGCAGAGTCCTGTTGAGTGTGGGGTTGCGTAAAGGCTCCCCCAGGGAGTTCAGGTGTACCCAAAGGCTTCCGCTGAGAGCACTTTTTGATGGCAGAAAGTGGCACCGTACGTGTTTTTTCGGGTCTAACTCGGGTTCAGCTTCTTGTTGCGGTTAGGGTTATGTTTAGGGTTGTTAGGAAAGAGTGAAGACGCAGAGTCCTGTTGAGTGTGGGGTTGCGTAAAGGCTCCCCCAGGGAGTTCAGGTGTACCCAAAGGCTTCCGCTGAGAGCACTTTTTGATGGCAGAAAGTGGCACCGTACGTGTTTTTTCGGGTCTAACTCGGGTTCAGCTTCTTGTTGCGGTTAGGGTTATGTTTAGGGTTGTTAGGAAAGAGTGAAGACGCAGAGTCCTGTTGAGTGTGGGGTTGCGTAAAGGCTCCCCCAGGGAGTTCAGGTGTACCCAAAGGCTTCCGCTGAGAGCACTTTTTGATGGCAGAAAGTGGCACCGTACGTGTTTTTTCGGGTCTAACTCGGGTTCAGCTTCTTGTTGCGGTTAGGGTTATGTTTAGGGTTGTTAGGAAAGAGTGAAGACGCAGAGTCCTGTTGAGTGTGGGGTTGCGTAAAGGCTCCCCCAGGGAGTTCAGGTGTACCCAAAGGCTTCCGCTGAGAGCACTTTTTGATGGCAGAAAGTGGCACCGTACGTGTTTTTTCGGGTCTAACTCGGGTTCAGCTTCTTGTTGCGGTTAGGGTTATGTTTAGGGTTGTTAGGAAAGAGTGAAGACGCAGAGTCCTGTTGAGTGTGGGGTTGCGTAAAGGCTCCCCCAGGGAGTTCAGGTGTACCCAAAGGCTTCCGCTGAGAGCACTTTTTGATGGCAGAAAGTGGCACCGTACGTGTTTTTTCGGGTCTAACTCGGGTTCAGCTTCTTGTTGCGGTTAGGGTTATGTTTAGGGTTGTTAGGAAAGAGTGAAGACGCAGAGTCCTGTTGAGTGTGGGGTTGCGTAAAGGCTCCCCCAGGGAGTTCAGGTGTACCCAAAGGCTTCCGCTGAGAGCACTTTTTGATGGCAGAAAGTGGCACCGTACGTGTTTTTTCGGGTCTAACTCGGGTTCAGCTTCTTGTTGCGGTTAGGGTTATGTTTAGGGTTGTTAGGAAAGAGTGAAGACGCAGAGTCCTGTTGAGTGTGGGGTTGCGTAAAGGCTCCCCCAGGGAGTTCAGGTGTACCCAAAGGCTTCCGCTGAGAGCACTTTTTGATGGCAGAAAGTGGCACCGTACGTGTTTTTTCGGGTCTAACTCGGGTTCAGCTTCTTGTTGCGGTTAGGGTTATGTTTAGGGTTGTTAGGAAAGAGTGAAGACGCAGAGTCCTGTTGAGTGTGGGGTTGCGTAAAGGCTCCCCCAGGGAGTTCAGGTGTACCCAAAGGCTTCCGCTGAGAGCACTTTTTGATGGCAGAAAGTGGCACCGTACGTGTTTTTTCGGGTCTAACTCGGGTTCAGCTTCTTGTTGCGGTTAGGGTTATGTTTAGGGTTGTTAGGAAAGAGTGAAGACGCAGAGTCCTGTTGAGTGTGGGGTTGCGTAAAGGCTCCCCCAGGGAGTTCAGGTGTACCCAAAGGCTTCCGCTGAGAGCACTTTTTGATGGCAGAAAGTGGCACCGTACGTGTTTTTTCGGGTCTAACTCGGGTTCAGCTTCTTGTTGCGGTTAGGGTTATGTTTAGGGTTGTTAGGAAAGAGTGAAGACGCAGAGTCCTGTTGAGTGTGGGGTTGCGTAAAGGCTCCCCCAGGGAGTTCAGGTGTACCCAAAGGCTTCCGCTGAGAGCACTTTTTGATGGCAGAAAGTGGCACCGTACGTGTTTTTTCGGGTCTAACTCGGGTTCAGCTTCTTGTTGCGGTTAGGGTTATGTTTAGGGTTGTTAGGAAAGAGTGAAGACGCAGAGTCCTGTTGAGTGTGGGGTTGCGTAAAGGCTCCCCCAGGGAGTTCAGGTGTACCCAAAGGCTTCCGCTGAGAGCACTTTTTGATGGCAGAAAGTGGCACCGTACGTGTTTTTTCGGGTCTAACTCGGGTTCAGCTTCTTGTTGCGGTTAGGGTTATGTTTAGGGTTGTTAGGAAAGAGTGAAGACGCAGAGTCCTGTTGAGTGTGGGGTTGCGTAAAGGCTCCCCCAGGGAGTTCAGGTGTACCCAAAGGCTTCCGCTGAGAGCACTTTTTGATGGCAGAAAGTGGCACCGTACGTGTTTTTTCGGGTCTAACTCGGGTTCAGCTTCTTGTTGCGGTTAGGGTTATGTTTAGGGTTGTTAGGAAAGAGTGAAGACGCAGAGTCCTGTTGAGTGTGGGGTTGCGTAAAGGCTCCCCCAGGGAGTTCAGGTGTACCCAAAGGCTTCCGCTGAGAGCACTTTTTGATGGCAGAAAGTGGCACCGTACGTGTTTTTTCGGGTCTAACTCGGGTTCAGCTTCTTGTTGCGGTTAGGGTTATGTTTAGGGTTGTTAGGAAAGAGTGAAGACGCAGAGTCCTGTTGAGTGTGGGGTTGCGTAAAGGCTCCCCCAGGGAGTTCAGGTGTACCCAAAGGCTTCCGCTGAGAGCACTTTTTGATGGCAGAAAGTGGCACCGTACGTGTTTTTTCGGGTCTAACTCGGGTTCAGCTTCTTGTTGCGGTTAGGGTTATGTTTAGGGTTGTTAGGAAAGAGTGAAGACGCAGAGTCCTGTTGAGTGTGGGGTTGCGTAAAGGCTCCCCCAGGGAGTTCAGGTGTACCCAAAGGCTTCCGCTGAGAGCACTTTTTGATGGCAGAAAGTGGCACCGTACGTGTTTTTTCGGGTCTAACTCGGGTTCAGCTTCTTGTTGCGGTTAGGGTTATGTTTAGGGTTGTTAGGAAAGAGTGAAGACGCAGAGTCCTGTTGAGTGTGGGGTTGCGTAAAGGCTCCCCCAGGGAGTTCAGGTGTACCCAAAGGCTTCCGCTGAGAGCACTTTTTGATGGCAGAAAGTGGCACCGTACGTGTTTTTTCGGGTCTAACTCGGGTTCAGCTTCTTGTTGCGGTTAGGGTTATGTTTAGGGTTGTTAGGAAAGAGTGAAGACGCAGAGTCCTGTTGAGTGTGGGGTTGCGTAAAGGCTCCCCCAGGGAGTTCAGGTGTACCCAAAGGCTTCCGCTGAGAGCACTTTTTGATGGCAGAAAGTGGCACCGTACGTGTTTTTTCGGGTCTAACTCGGGTTCAGCTTCTTGTTGCGGTTAGGGTTATGTTTAGGGTTGTTAGGAAAGAGTGAAGACGCAGAGTCCTGTTGAGTGTGGGGTTGCGTAAAGGCTCCCCCAGGGAGTTCAGGTGTACCCAAAGGCTTCCGCTGAGAGCACTTTTTGATGGCAGAAAGTGGCACCGTACGTGTTTTTTCGGGTCTAACTCGGGTTCAGCTTCTTGTTGCGGTTAGGGTTATGTTTAGGGTTGTTAGGAAAGAGTGAAGACGCAGAGTCCTGTTGAGTGTGGGGTTGCGTAAAGGCTCCCCCAGGGAGTTCAGGTGTACCCAAAGGCTTCCGCTGAGAGCACTTTTTGATGGCAGAAAGTGGCACCGTACGTGTTTTTTCGGGTCTAACTCGGGTTCAGCTTCTTGTTGCGGTTAGGGTTATGTTTAGGGTTGTTAGGAAAGAGTGAAGACGCAGAGTCCTGTTGAGTGTGGGGTTGCGTAAAGGCTCCCCCAGGGAGTTCAGGTGTACCCAAAGGCTTCCGCTGAGAGCACTTTTTGATGGCAGAAAGTGGCACCGTACGTGTTTTTTCGGGTCTAACTCGGGTTCAGCTTCTTGTTGCGGTTAGGGTTATGTTTAGGGTTGTTAGGAAAGAGTGAAGACGCAGAGTCCTGTTGAGTGTGGGGTTGCGTAAAGGCTCCCCCAGGGAGTTCAGGTGTACCCAAAGGCTTCCGCTGAGAGCACTTTTTGATGGCAGAAAGTGGCACCGTACGTGTTTTTTCGGGTCTAACTCGGGTTCAGCTTCTTGTTGCGGTTAGGGTTATGTTTAGGGTTGTTAGGAAAGAGTGAAGACGCAGAGTCCTGTTGAGTGTGGGGTTGCGTAAAGGCTCCCCCAGGGAGTTCAGGTGTACCCAAAGGCTTCCGCTGAGAGCACTTTTTGATGGCAGAAAGTGGCACCGTACGTGTTTTTTCGGGTCTAACTCGGGTTCAGCTTCTTGTTGCGGTTAGGGTTATGTTTAGGGTTGTTAGGAAAGAGTGAAGACGCAGAGTCCTGTTGAGTGTGGGGTTGCGTAAAGGCTCCCCCAGGGAGTTCAGGTGTACCCAAAGGCTTCCGCTGAGAGCACTTTTTGATGGCAGAAAGTGGCACCGTACGTGTTTTTTCGGGTCTAACTCGGGTTCAGCTTCTTGTTGCGGTTAGGGTTATGTTTAGGGTTGTTAGGAAAGAGTGAAGACGCAGAGTCCTGTTGAGTGTGGGGTTGCGTAAAGGCTCCCCCAGGGAGTTCAGGTGTACCCAAAGGCTTCCGCTGAGAGCACTTTTTGATGGCAGAAAGTGGCACCGTACGTGTTTTTTCGGGTCTAACTCGGGTTCAGCTTCTTGTTGCGGTTAGGGTTATGTTTAGGGTTGTTAGGAAAGAGTGAAGACGCAGAGTCCTGTTGAGTGTGGGGTTGCGTAAAGGCTCCCCCAGGGAGTTCAGGTGTACCCAAAGGCTTCCGCTGAGAGCACTTTTTGATGGCAGAAAGTGGCACCGTACGTGTTTTTTCGGGTCTAACTCGGGTTCAGCTTCTTGTTGCGGTTAGGGTTATGTTTAGGGTTGTTAGGAAAGAGTGAAGACGCAGAGTCCTGTTGAGTGTGGGGTTGCGTAAAGGCTCCCCCAGGGAGTTCAGGTGTACCCAAAGGCTTCCGCTGAGAGCACTTTTTGATGGCAGAAAGTGGCACCGTACGTGTTTTTTCGGGTCTAACTCGGGTTCAGCTTCTTGTTGCGGTTAGGGTTATGTTTAGGGTTGTTAGGAAAGAGTGAAGACGCAGAGTCCTGTTGAGTGTGGGGTTGCGTAAAGGCTCCCCCAGGGAGTTCAGGTGTACCCAAAGGCTTCCGCTGAGAGCACTTTTTGATGGCAGAAAGTGGCACCGTACGTGTTTTTTCGGGTCTAACTCGGGTTCAGCTTCTTGTTGCGGTTAGGGTTATGTTTAGGGTTGTTAGGAAAGAGTGAAGACGCAGAGTCCTGTTGAGTGTGGGGTTGCGTAAAGGCTCCCCCAGGGAGTTCAGGTGTACCCAAAGGCTTCCGCTGAGAGCACTTTTTGATGGCAGAAAGTGGCACCGTACGTGTTTTTTCGGGTCTAACTCGGGTTCAGCTTCTTGTTGCGGTTAGGGTTATGTTTAGGGTTGTTAGGAAAGAGTGAAGACGCAGAGTCCTGTTGAGTGTGGGGTTGCGTAAAGGCTCCCCCAGGGAGTTCAGGTGTACCCAAAGGCTTCCGCTGAGAGCACTTTTTGATGGCAGAAAGTGGCACCGTACGTGTTTTTTCGGGTCTAACTCGGGTTCAGCTTCTTGTTGCGGTTAGGGTTATGTTTAGGGTTGTTAGGAAAGAGTGAAGACGCAGAGTCCTGTTGAGTGTGGGGTTGCGTAAAGGCTCCCCCAGGGAGTTCAGGTGTACCCAAAGGCTTCCGCTGAGAGCACTTTTTGATGGCAGAAAGTGGCACCGTACGTGTTTTTTCGGGTCTAACTCGGGTTCAGCTTCTTGTTGCGGTTAGGGTTATGTTTAGGGTTGTTAGGAAAGAGTGAAGACGCAGAGTCCTGTTGAGTGTGGGGTTGCGTAAAGGCTCCCCCAGGGAGTTCAGGTGTACCCAAAGGCTTCCGCTGAGAGCACTTTTTGATGGCAGAAAGTGGCACCGTACGTGTTTTTTCGGGTCTAACTCGGGTTCAGCTTCTTGTTGCGGTTAGGGTTATGTTTAGGGTTGTTAGGAAAGAGTGAAGACGCAGAGTCCTGTTGAGTGTGGGGTTGCGTAAAGGCTCCCCCAGGGAGTTCAGGTGTACCCAAAGGCTTCCGCTGAGAGCACTTTTTGATGGCAGAAAGTGGCACCGTACGTGTTTTTTCGGGTCTAACTCGGGTTCAGCTTCTTGTTGCGGTTAGGGTTATGTTTAGGGTTGTTAGGAAAGAGTGAAGACGCAGAGTCCTGTTGAGTGTGGGGTTGCGTAAAGGCTCCCCCAGGGAGTTCAGGTGTACCCAAAGGCTTCCGCTGAGAGCACTTTTTGATGGCAGAAAGTGGCACCGTACGTGTTTTTTCGGGTCTAACTCGGGTTCAGCTTCTTGTTGCGGTTAGGGTTATGTTTAGGGTTGTTAGGAAAGAGTGAAGACGCAGAGTCCTGTTGAGTGTGGGGTTGCGTAAAGGCTCCCCCAGGGAGTTCAGGTGTACCCAAAGGCTTCCGCTGAGAGCACTTTTTGATGGCAGAAAGTGGCACCGTACGTGTTTTTTCGGGTCTAACTCGGGTTCAGCTTCTTGTTGCGGTTAGGGTTATGTTTAGGGTTGTTAGGAAAGAGTGAAGACGCAGAGTCCTGTTGAGTGTGGGGTTGCGTAAAGGCTCCCCCAGGGAGTTCAGGTGTACCCAAAGGCTTCCGCTGAGAGCACTTTTTGATGGCAGAAAGTGGCACCGTACGTGTTTTTTCGGGTCTAACTCGGGTTCAGCTTCTTGTTGCGGTTAGGGTTATGTTTAGGGTTGTTAGGAAAGAGTGAAGACGCAGAGTCCTGTTGAGTGTGGGGTTGCGTAAAGGCTCCCCCAGGGAGTTCAGGTGTACCCAAAGGCTTCCGCTGAGAGCACTTTTTGATGGCAGAAAGTGGCACCGTACGTGTTTTTTCGGGTCTAACTCGGGTTCAGCTTCTTGTTGCGGTTAGGGTTATGTTTAGGGTTGTTAGGAAAGAGTGAAGACGCAGAGTCCTGTTGAGTGTGGGGTTGCGTAAAGGCTCCCCCAGGGAGTTCAGGTGTACCCAAAGGCTTCCGCTGAGAGCACTTTTTGATGGCAGAAAGTGGCACCGTACGTGTTTTTTCGGGTCTAACTCGGGTTCAGCTTCTTGTTGCGGTTAGGGTTATGTTTAGGGTTGTTAGGAAAGAGTGAAGACGCAGAGTCCTGTTGAGTGTGGGGTTGCGTAAAGGCTCCCCCAGGGAGTTCAGGTGTACCCAAAGGCTTCCGCTGAGAGCACTTTTTGATGGCAGAAAGTGGCACCGTACGTGTTTTTTCGGGTCTAACTCGGGTTCAGCTTCTTGTTGCGGTTAGGGTTATGTTTAGGGTTGTTAGGAAAGAGTGAAGACGCAGAGTCCTGTTGAGTGTGGGGTTGCGTAAAGGCTCCCCCAGGGAGTTCAGGTGTACCCAAAGGCTTCCGCTGAGAGCACTTTTTGATGGCAGAAAGTGGCACCGTACGTGTTTTTTCGGGTCTAACTCGGGTTCAGCTTCTTGTTGCGGTTAGGGTTATGTTTAGGGTTGTTAGGAAAGAGTGAAGACGCAGAGTCCTGTTGAGTGTGGGGTTGCGTAAAGGCTCCCCCAGGGAGTTCAGGTGTACCCAAAGGCTTCCGCTGAGAGCACTTTTTGATGGCAGAAAGTGGCACCGTACGTGTTTTTTCGGGTCTAACTCGGGTTCAGCTTCTTGTTGCGGTTAGGGTTATGTTTAGGGTTGTTAGGAAAGAGTGAAGACGCAGAGTCCTGTTGAGTGTGGGGTTGCGTAAAGGCTCCCCCAGGGAGTTCAGGTGTACCCAAAGGCTTCCGCTGAGAGCACTTTTTGATGGCAGAAAGTGGCACCGTACGTGTTTTTTCGGGTCTAACTCGGGTTCAGCTTCTTGTTGCGGTTAGGGTTATGTTTAGGGTTGTTAGGAAAGAGTGAAGACGCAGAGTCCTGTTGAGTGTGGGGTTGCGTAAAGGCTCCCCCAGGGAGTTCAGGTGTACCCAAAGGCTTCCGCTGAGAGCACTTTTTGATGGCAGAAAGTGGCACCGTACGTGTTTTTTCGGGTCTAACTCGGGTTCAGCTTCTTGTTGCGGTTAGGGTTATGTTTAGGGTTGTTAGGAAAGAGTGAAGACGCAGAGTCCTGTTGAGTGTGGGGTTGCGTAAAGGCTCCCCCAGGGAGTTCAGGTGTACCCAAAGGCTTCCGCTGAGAGCACTTTTTGATGGCAGAAAGTGGCACCGTACGTGTTTTTTCGGGTCTAACTCGGGTTCAGCTTCTTGTTGCGGTTAGGGTTATGTTTAGGGTTGTTAGGAAAGAGTGAAGACGCAGAGTCCTGTTGAGTGTGGGGTTGCGTAAAGGCTCCCCCAGGGAGTTCAGGTGTACCCAAAGGCTTCCGCTGAGAGCACTTTTTGATGGCAGAAAGTGGCACCGTACGTGTTTTTTCGGGTCTAACTCGGGTTCAGCTTCTTGTTGCGGTTAGGGTTATGTTTAGGGTTGTTAGGAAAGAGTGAAGACGCAGAGTCCTGTTGAGTGTGGGGTTGCGTAAAGGCTCCCCCAGGGAGTTCAGGTGTACCCAAAGGCTTCCGCTGAGAGCACTTTTTGATGGCAGAAAGTGGCACCGTACGTGTTTTTTCGGGTCTAACTCGGGTTCAGCTTCTTGTTGCGGTTAGGGTTATGTTTAGGGTTGTTAGGAAAGAGTGAAGACGCAGAGTCCTGTTGAGTGTGGGGTTGCGTAAAGGCTCCCCCAGGGAGTTCAGGTGTACCCAAAGGCTTCCGCTGAGAGCACTTTTTGATGGCAGAAAGTGGCACCGTACGTGTTTTTTCGGGTCTAACTCGGGTTCAGCTTCTTGTTGCGGTTAGGGTTATGTTTAGGGTTGTTAGGAAAGAGTGAAGACGCAGAGTCCTGTTGAGTGTGGGGTTGCGTAAAGGCTCCCCCAGGGAGTTCAGGTGTACCCAAAGGCTTCCGCTGAGAGCACTTTTTGATGGCAGAAAGTGGCACCGTACGTGTTTTTTCGGGTCTAACTCGGGTTCAGCTTCTTGTTGCGGTTAGGGTTATGTTTAGGGTTGTTAGGAAAGAGTGAAGACGCAGAGTCCTGTTGAGTGTGGGGTTGCGTAAAGGCTCCCCCAGGGAGTTCAGGTGTACCCAAAGGCTTCCGCTGAGAGCACTTTTTGATGGCAGAAAGTGGCACCGTACGTGTTTTTTCGGGTCTAACTCGGGTTCAGCTTCTTGTTGCGGTTAGGGTTATGTTTAGGGTTGTTAGGAAAGAGTGAAGACGCAGAGTCCTGTTGAGTGTGGGGTTGCGTAAAGGCTCCCCCAGGGAGTTCAGGTGTACCCAAAGGCTTCCGCTGAGAGCACTTTTTGATGGCAGAAAGTGGCACCGTACGTGTTTTTTCGGGTCTAACTCGGGTTCAGCTTCTTGTTGCGGTTAGGGTTATGTTTAGGGTTGTTAGGAAAGAGTGAAGACGCAGAGTCCTGTTGAGTGTGGGGTTGCGTAAAGGCTCCCCCAGGGAGTTCAGGTGTACCCAAAGGCTTCCGCTGAGAGCACTTTTTGATGGCAGAAAGTGGCACCGTACGTGTTTTTTCGGGTCTAACTCGGGTTCAGCTTCTTGTTGCGGTTAGGGTTATGTTTAGGGTTGTTAGGAAAGAGTGAAGACGCAGAGTCCTGTTGAGTGTGGGGTTGCGTAAAGGCTCCCCCAGGGAGTTCAGGTGTACCCAAAGGCTTCCGCTGAGAGCACTTTTTGATGGCAGAAAGTGGCACCGTACGTGTTTTTTCGGGTCTAACTCGGGTTCAGCTTCTTGTTGCGGTTAGGGTTATGTTTAGGGTTGTTAGGAAAGAGTGAAGACGCAGAGTCCTGTTGAGTGTGGGGTTGCGTAAAGGCTCCCCCAGGGAGTTCAGGTGTACCCAAAGGCTTCCGCTGAGAGCACTTTTTGATGGCAGAAAGTGGCACCGTACGTGTTTTTTCGGGTCTAACTCGGGTTCAGCTTCTTGTTGCGGTTAGGGTTATGTTTAGGGTTGTTAGGAAAGAGTGAAGACGCAGAGTCCTGTTGAGTGTGGGGTTGCGTAAAGGCTCCCCCAGGGAGTTCAGGTGTACCCAAAGGCTTCCGCTGAGAGCACTTTTTGATGGCAGAAAGTGGCACCGTACGTGTTTTTTCGGGTCTAACTCGGGTTCAGCTTCTTGTTGCGGTTAGGGTTATGTTTAGGGTTGTTAGGAAAGAGTGAAGACGCAGAGTCCTGTTGAGTGTGGGGTTGCGTAAAGGCTCCCCCAGGGAGTTCAGGTGTACCCAAAGGCTTCCGCTGAGAGCACTTTTTGATGGCAGAAAGTGGCACCGTACGTGTTTTTTCGGGTCTAACTCGGGTTCAGCTTCTTGTTGCGGTTAGGGTTATGTTTAGGGTTGTTAGGAAAGAGTGAAGACGCAGAGTCCTGTTGAGTGTGGGGTTGCGTAAAGGCTCCCCCAGGGAGTTCAGGTGTACCCAAAGGCTTCCGCTGAGAGCACTTTTTGATGGCAGAAAGTGGCACCGTACGTGTTTTTTCGGGTCTAACTCGGGTTCAGCTTCTTGTTGCGGTTAGGGTTATGTTTAGGGTTGTTAGGAAAGAGTGAAGACGCAGAGTCCTGTTGAGTGTGGGGTTGCGTAAAGGCTCCCCCAGGGAGTTCAGGTGTACCCAAAGGCTTCCGCTGAGAGCACTTTTTGATGGCAGAAAGTGGCACCGTACGTGTTTTTTCGGGTCTAACTCGGGTTCAGCTTCTTGTTGCGGTTAGGGTTATGTTTAGGGTTGTTAGGAAAGAGTGAAGACGCAGAGTCCTGTTGAGTGTGGGGTTGCGTAAAGGCTCCCCCAGGGAGTTCAGGTGTACCCAAAGGCTTCCGCTGAGAGCACTTTTTGATGGCAGAAAGTGGCACCGTACGTGTTTTTTCGGGTCTAACTCGGGTTCAGCTTCTTGTTGCGGTTAGGGTTATGTTTAGGGTTGTTAGGAAAGAGTGAAGACGCAGAGTCCTGTTGAGTGTGGGGTTGCGTAAAGGCTCCCCCAGGGAGTTCAGGTGTACCCAAAGGCTTCCGCTGAGAGCACTTTTTGATGGCAGAAAGTGGCACCGTACGTGTTTTTTCGGGTCTAACTCGGGTTCAGCTTCTTGTTGCGGTTAGGGTTATGTTTAGGGTTGTTAGGAAAGAGTGAAGACGCAGAGTCCTGTTGAGTGTGGGGTTGCGTAAAGGCTCCCCCAGGGAGTTCAGGTGTACCCAAAGGCTTCCGCTGAGAGCACTTTTTGATGGCAGAAAGTGGCACCGTACGTGTTTTTTCGGGTCTAACTCGGGTTCAGCTTCTTGTTGCGGTTAGGGTTATGTTTAGGGTTGTTAGGAAAGAGTGAAGACGCAGAGTCCTGTTGAGTGTGGGGTTGCGTAAAGGCTCCCCCAGGGAGTTCAGGTGTACCCAAAGGCTTCCGCTGAGAGCACTTTTTGATGGCAGAAAGTGGCACCGTACGTGTTTTTTCGGGTCTAACTCGGGTTCAGCTTCTTGTTGCGGTTAGGGTTATGTTTAGGGTTGTTAGGAAAGAGTGAAGACGCAGAGTCCTGTTGAGTGTGGGGTTGCGTAAAGGCTCCCCCAGGGAGTTCAGGTGTACCCAAAGGCTTCCGCTGAGAGCACTTTTGGATGGCAGAAAGTGGCACCGTACGTGTTTTTTCGGGTCTAACTCGGGTTCAGCTTCTTGTTGCGGTTAGGGTTATGTTTAGGGTTGTTAGGAAAGAGTGAAGACGCAGAGTCCTGTTGAGTGTGGGGTTGCGTAAAGGCTCCCCCAGGGAGTTCAGGTGTACCCAAAGGCTTCCGCTGAGAGCACTTTTTGATGGCAGAAAGTGGCACCGTACGTGTTTTTTCGGGTCTAACTCGGGTTCAGCTTCTTGTTGCGGTTAGGGTTATGTTTAGGGTTGTTAGGAAAGAGTGAAGACGCAGAGTCCTGTTGAGTGTGGGGTTGCGTAAAGGCTCCCCCAGGGAGTTCAGGTGTACCCAAAGGCTTCCGCTGAGAGCACTTTTTGATGGCAGAAAGTGGCACCGTACGTGTTTTTTCGGGTCTAACTCGGGTTCAGCTTCTTGTTGCGGTTAGGGTTATGTTTAGGGTTGTTAGGAAAGAGTGAAGACGCAGAGTCCTGTTGAGTGTGGGGTTGCGTAAAGGCTCCCCCAGGGAGTTCAGGTGTACCCAAAGGCTTCCGCTGAGAGCACTTTTTGATGGCAGAAAGTGGCACCGTACGTGTTTTTTCGGGTCTAACTCGGGTTCAGCTTCTTGTTGCGGTTAGGGTTATGTTTAGGGTTGTTAGGAAAGAGTGAAGACGCAGAGTCCTGTTGAGTGTGGGGTTGCGTAAAGGCTCCCCCAGGGAGTTCAGGTGTACCCAAAGGCTTCCGCTGAGAGCACTTTTTGATGGCAGAAAGTGGCACCGTACGTGTTTTTTCGGGTCTAACTCGGGTTCAGCTTCTTGTTGCGGTTAGGGTTATGTTTAGGGTTGTTAGGAAAGAGTGAAGACGCAGAGTCCTGTTGAGTGTGGGGTTGCGTAAAGGCTCCCCCAGGGAGTTCAGGTGTACCCAAAGGCTTCCGCTGAGAGCACTTTTTGATGGCAGAAAGTGGCACCGTACGTGTTTTTTCGGGTCTAACTCGGGTTCAGCTTCTTGTTGCGGTTAGGGTTATGTTTAGGGTTGTTAGGAAAGAGTGAAGACGCAGAGTCCTGTTGAGTGTGGGGTTGCGTAAAGGCTCCCCCAGGGAGTTCAGGTGTACCCAAAGGCTTCCGCTGAGAGCACTTTTTGATGGCAGAAAGTGGCACCGTACGTGTTTTTTCGGGTCTAACTCGGGTTCAGCTTCTTGTTGCGGTTAGGGTTATGTTTAGGGTTGTTAGGAAAGAGTGAAGACGCAGAGTCCTGTTGAGTGTGGGGTTGCGTAAAGGCTCCCCCAGGGAGTTCAGGTGTACCCAAAGGCTTCCGCTGAGAGCACTTTTTGATGGCAGAAAGTGGCACCGTACGTGTTTTTTCGGGTCTAACTCGGGTTCAGCTTCTTGTTGCGGTTAGGGTTATGTTTAGGGTTGTTAGGAAAGAGTGAAGACGCAGAGTCCTGTTGAGTGTGGGGTTGCGTAAAGGCTCCCCCAGGGAGTTCAGGTGTACCCAAAGGCTTCCGCTGAGAGCACTTTTTGATGGCAGAAAGTGGCACCGTACGTGTTTTTTCGGGTCTAACTCGGGTTCAGCTTCTTGTTGCGGTTAGGGTTATGTTTAGGGTTGTTAGGAAAGAGTGAAGACGCAGAGTCCTGTTGAGTGTGGGGTTGCGTAAAGGCTCCCCCAGGGAGTTCAGGTGTACCCAAAGGCTTCCGCTGAGAGCACTTTTTGATGGCAGAAAGTGGCACCGTACGTGTTTTTTCGGGTCTAACTCGGGTTCAGCTTCTTGTTGCGGTTAGGGTTATGTTTAGGGTTGTTAGGAAAGAGTGAAGACGCAGAGTCCTGTTGAGTGTGGGGTTGCGTAAAGGCTCCCCCAGGGAGTTCAGGTGTACCCAAAGGCTTCCGCTGAGAGCACTTTTTGATGGCAGAAAGTGGCACCGTACGTGTTTTTTCGGGTCTAACTCGGGTTCAGCTTCTTGTTGCGGTTAGGGTTATGTTTAGGGTTGTTAGGAAAGAGTGAAGACGCAGAGTCCTGTTGAGTGTGGGGTTGCGTAAAGGCTCCCCCAGGGAGTTCAGGTGTACCCAAAGGCTTCCGCTGAGAGCACTTTTTGATGGCAGAAAGTGGCACCGTACGTGTTTTTTCGGGTCTAACTCGGGTTCAGCTTCTTGTTGCGGTTAGGGTTATGTTTAGGGTTGTTAGGAAAGAGTGAAGACGCAGAGTCCTGTTGAGTGTGGGGTTGCGTAAAGGCTCCCCCAGGGAGTTCAGGTGTACCCAAAGGCTTCCGCTGAGAGCACTTTTTGATGGCAGAAAGTGGCACCGTACGTGTTTTTTCGGGTCTAACTCGGGTTCAGCTTCTTGTTGCGGTTAGGGTTATGTTTAGGGTTGTTAGGAAAGAGTGAAGACGCAGAGTCCTGTTGAGTGTGGGGTTGCGTAAAGGCTCCCCCAGGGAGTTCAGGTGTACCCAAAGGCTTCCGCTGAGAGCACTTTTTGATGGCAGAAAGTGGCACCGTACGTGTTTTTTCGGGTCTAACTCGGGTTCAGCTTCTTGTTGCGGTTAGGGTTATGTTTAGGGTTGTTAGGAAAGAGTGAAGACGCAGAGTCCTGTTGAGTGTGGGGTTGCGTAAAGGCTCCCCCAGGGAGTTCAGGTGTACCCAAAGGCTTCCGCTGAGAGCACTTTTTGATGGCAGAAAGTGGCACCGTACGTGTTTTTTCGGGTCTAACTCGGGTTCAGCTTCTTGTTGCGGTTAGGGTTATGTTTAGGGTTGTTAGGAAAGAGTGAAGACGCAGAGTCCTGTTGAGTGTGGGGTTGCGTAAAGGCTCCCCCAGGGAGTTCAGGTGTACCCAAAGGCTTCCGCTGAGAGCACTTTTTGATGGCAGAAAGTGGCACCGTACGTGTTTTTTCGGGTCTAACTCGGGTTCAGCTTCTTGTTGCGGTTAGGGTTATGTTTAGGGTTGTTAGGAAAGAGTGAAGACGCAGAGTCCTGTTGAGTGTGGGGTTGCGTAAAGGCTCCCCCAGGGAGTTCAGGTGTACCCAAAGGCTTCCGCTGAGAGCACTTTTTGATGGCAGAAAGTGGCACCGTACGTGTTTTTTCGGGTCTAACTCGGGTTCAGCTTCTTGTTGCGGTTAGGGTTATGTTTAGGGTTGTTAGGAAAGAGTGAAGACGCAGAGTCCTGTTGAGTGTGGGGTTGCGTAAAGGCTCCCCCAGGGAGTTCAGGTGTACCCAAAGGCTTCCGCTGAGAGCACTTTTTGATGGCAGAAAGTGGCACCGTACGTGTTTTTTCGGGTCTAACTCGGGTTCAGCTTCTTGTTGCGGTTAGGGTTATGTTTAGGGTTGTTAGGAAAGAGTGAAGACGCAGAGTCCTGTTGAGTGTGGGGTTGCGTAAAGGCTCCCCCAGGGAGTTCAGGTGTACCCAAAGGCTTCCGCTGAGAGCACTTTTTGATGGCAGAAAGTGGCACCGTACGTGTTTTTTCGGGTCTAACTCGGGTTCAGCTTCTTGTTGCGGTTAGGGTTATGTTTAGGGTTGTTAGGAAAGAGTGAAGACGCAGAGTCCTGTTGAGTGTGGGGTTGCGTAAAGGCTCCCCCAGGGAGTTCAGGTGTACCCAAAGGCTTCCGCTGAGAGCACTTTTTGATGGCAGAAAGTGGCACCGTACGTGTTTTTTCGGGTCTAACTCGGGTTCAGCTTCTTGTTGCGGTTAGGGTTATGTTTAGGGTTGTTAGGAAAGAGTGAAGACGCAGAGTCCTGTTGAGTGTGGGGTTGCGTAAAGGCTCCCCCAGGGAGTTCAGGTGTACCCAAAGGCTTCCGCTGAGAGCACTTTTTGATGGCAGAAAGTGGCACCGTACGTGTTTTTTCGGGTCTAACTCGGGTTCAGCTTCTTGTTGCGGTTAGGGTTATGTTTAGGGTTGTTAGGAAAGAGTGAAGACGCAGAGTCCTGTTGAGTGTGGGGTTGCGTAAAGGCTCCCCCAGGGAGTTCAGGTGTACCCAAAGGCTTCCGCTGAGAGCACTTTTTGATGGCAGAAAGTGGCACCGTACGTGTTTTTTCGGGTCTAACTCGGGTTCAGCTTCTTGTTGCGGTTAGGGTTATGTTTAGGGTTGTTAGGAAAGAGTGAAGACGCAGAGTCCTGTTGAGTGTGGGGTTGCGTAAAGGCTCCCCCAGGGAGTTCAGGTGTACCCAAAGGCTTCCGCTGAGAGCACTTTTTGATGGCAGAAAGTGGCACCGTACGTGTTTTTTCGGGTCTAACTCGGGTTCAGCTTCTTGTTGCGGTTAGGGTTATGTTTAGGGTTGTTAGGAAAGAGTGAAGACGCAGAGTCCTGTTGAGTGTGGGGTTGCGTAAAGGCTCCCCCAGGGAGTTCAGGTGTACCCAAAGGCTTCCGCTGAGAGCACTTTTTGATGGCAGAAAGTGGCACCGTACGTGTTTTTTCGGGTCTAACTCGGGTTCAGCTTCTTGTTGCGGTTAGGGTTATGTTTAGGGTTGTTAGGAAAGAGTGAAGACGCAGAGTCCTGTTGAGTGTGGGGTTGCGTAAAGGCTCCCCCAGGGAGTTCAGGTGTACCCAAAGGCTTCCGCTGAGAGCACTTTTTGATGGCAGAAAGTGGCACCGTACGTGTTTTTTCGGGTCTAACTCGGGTTCAGCTTCTTGTTGCGGTTAGGGTTATGTTTAGGGTTGTTAGGAAAGAGTGAAGACGCAGAGTCCTGTTGAGTGTGGGGTTGCGTAAAGGCTCCCCCAGGGAGTTCAGGTGTACCCAAAGGCTTCCGCTGAGAGCACTTTTTGATGGCAGAAAGTGGCACCGTACGTGTTTTTTCGGGTCTAACTCGGGTTCAGCTTCTTGTTGCGGTTAGGGTTATGTTTAGGGTTGTTAGGAAAGAGTGAAGACGCAGAGTCCTGTTGAGTGTGGGGTTGCGTAAAGGCTCCCCCAGGGAGTTCAGGTGTACCCAAAGGCTTCCGCTGAGAGCACTTTTTGATGGCAGAAAGTGGCACCGTACGTGTTTTTTCGGGTCTAACTCGGGTTCAGCTTCTTGTTGCGGTTAGGGTTATGTTTAGGGTTGTTAGGAAAGAGTGAAGACGCAGAGTCCTGTTGAGTGTGGGGTTGCGTAAAGGCTCCCCCAGGGAGTTCAGGTGTACCCAAAGGCTTCCGCTGAGAGCACTTTTTGATGGCAGAAAGTGGCACCGTACGTGTTTTTTCGGGTCTAACTCGGGTTCAGCTTCTTGTTGCGGTTAGGGTTATGTTTAGGGTTGTTAGGAAAGAGTGAAGACGCAGAGTCCTGTTGAGTGTGGGGTTGCGTAAAGGCTCCCCCAGGGAGTTCAGGTGTACCCAAAGGCTTCCGCTGAGAGCACTTTTTGATGGCAGAAAGTGGCACCGTACGTGTTTTTTCGGGTCTAACTCGGGTTCAGCTTCTTGTTGCGGTTAGGGTTATGTTTAGGGTTGTTAGGAAAGAGTGAAGACGCAGAGTCCTGTTGAGTGTGGGGTTGCGTAAAGGCTCCCCCAGGGAGTTCAGGTGTACCCAAAGGCTTCCGCTGAGAGCACTTTTTGATGGCAGAAAGTGGCACCGTACGTGTTTTTTCGGGTCTAACTCGGGTTCAGCTTCTTGTTGCGGTTAGGGTTATGTTTAGGGTTGTTAGGAAAGAGTGAAGACGCAGAGTCCTGTTGAGTGTGGGGTTGCGTAAAGGCTCCCCCAGGGAGTTCAGGTGTACCCAAAGGCTTCCGCTGAGAGCACTTTTTGATGGCAGAAAGTGGCACCGTACGTGTTTTTTCGGGTCTAACTCGGGTTCAGCTTCTTGTTGCGGTTAGGGTTATGTTTAGGGTTGTTAGGAAAGAGTGAAGACGCAGAGTCCTGTTGAGTGTGGGGTTGCGTAAAGGCTCCCCCAGGGAGTTCAGGTGTACCCAAAGGCTTCCGCTGAGAGCACTTTTTGATGGCAGAAAGTGGCACCGTACGTGTTTTTTCGGGTCTAACTCGGGTTCAGCTTCTTGTTGCGGTTAGGGTTATGTTTAGGGTTGTTAGGAAAGAGTGAAGACGCAGAGTCCTGTTGAGTGTGGGGTTGCGTAAAGGCTCCCCCAGGGAGTTCAGGTGTACCCAAAGGCTTCCGCTGAGAGCACTTTTTGATGGCAGAAAGTGGCACCGTACGTGTTTTTTCGGGTCTAACTCGGGTTCAGCTTCTTGTTGCGGTTAGGGTTATGTTTAGGGTTGTTAGGAAAGAGTGAAGACGCAGAGTCCTGTTGAGTGTGGGGTTGCGTAAAGGCTCCCCCAGGGAGTTCAGGTGTACCCAAAGGCTTCCGCTGAGAGCACTTTTTGATGGCAGAAAGTGGCACCGTACGTGTTTTTTCGGGTCTAACTCGGGTTCAGCTTCTTGTTGCGGTTAGGGTTATGTTTAGGGTTGTTAGGAAAGAGTGAAGACGCAGAGTCCTGTTGAGTGTGGGGTTGCGTAAAGGCTCCCCCAGGGAGTTCAGGTGTACCCAAAGGCTTCCGCTGAGAGCACTTTTTGATGGCAGAAAGTGGCACCGTACGTGTTTTTTCGGGTCTAACTCGGGTTCAGCTTCTTGTTGCGGTTAGGGTTATGTTTAGGGTTGTTAGGAAAGAGTGAAGACGCAGAGTCCTGTTGAGTGTGGGGTTGCGTAAAGGCTCCCCCAGGGAGTTCAGGTGTACCCAAAGGCTTCCGCTGAGAGCACTTTTTGATGGCAGAAAGTGGCACCGTACGTGTTTTTTCGGGTCTAACTCGGGTTCAGCTTCTTGTTGCGGTTAGGGTTATGTTTAGGGTTGTTAGGAAAGAGTGAAGACGCAGAGTCCTGTTGAGTGTGGGGTTGCGTAAAGGCTCCCCCAGGGAGTTCAGGTGTACCCAAAGGCTTCCGCTGAGAGCACTTTTTGATGGCAGAAAGTGGCACCGTACGTGTTTTTTCGGGTCTAACTCGGGTTCAGCTTCTTGTTGCGGTTAGGGTTATGTTTAGGGTTGTTAGGAAAGAGTGAAGACGCAGAGTCCTGTTGAGTGTGGGGTTGCGTAAAGGCTCCCCCAGGGAGTTCAGGTGTACCCAAAGGCTTCCGCTGAGAGCACTTTTTGATGGCAGAAAGTGGCACCGTACGTGTTTTTTCGGGTCTAACTCGGGTTCAGCTTCTTGTTGCGGTTAGGGTTATGTTTAGGGTTGTTAGGAAAGAGTGAAGACGCAGAGTCCTGTTGAGTGTGGGGTTGCGTAAAGGCTCCCCCAGGGAGTTCAGGTGTACCCAAAGGCTTCCGCTGAGAGCACTTTTTGATGGCAGAAAGTGGCACCGTACGTGTTTTTTCGGGTCTAACTCGGGTTCAGCTTCTTGTTGCGGT
>NW_027103068.1:1500000-1594350 GCF_040182565.1 Anser cygnoides
GGTGCAGGAACCCAGGGGGGGATGTAGGGCAGGCGGGGGGGCCTGCGGCGAGGGGGGGGACGGGATGGGAAGGATGTAGGGCACGCGGGGGGGGGACCACGGGTGGGGGGGGGAGTGGGCCAGGAGGGGGGAGGGGGCACCGCAGTGCAGTCCCGCTCCCCCCCGGCCCCGCTCTGCTGCGGCAGGATCGGGGCCAGCTCCCGCCGGTGCTGCCAAGCCCCCGGGGGGGGGGCCGCTATTTCCAGCCCCCCGCCGATTCCACAGCCCAGCCCCCAACTCCGTGTCCCCCTGTCACCCTCTGTCCCCCCTCCATGTCCCGCAGTGTCCCCGGTGCCCCCCTGCAGCGCTGCAGTGTCCCTGCGCTCCCCCCCACCGTGTCCCCAACCCCTCACAGCCCCCCGGGACCCCCTCACGACCCCCCCAGTTCCTTCAGAGACCCCTCAGCCCCCCCAATTCCTTCAGAACCCCCTCAGATGCCACCCCCCCCCAACCAGGCTCCCCAATTCCTTCATCCTTCACAGACCCCCCAAGGACCCCCTCTGCCCCCCCAAGTCCTTCGGAACCCCTCCAGCCCCCCCCAGGACCCCCTAATTCCTTCAGAGCCCCTCCAGAGCCCCCTAGCTCCCCTCAGGACCCTCCCTCGGTCCCCCAATTCCTTCAGAGTCCCCCCCAGGTCCCCTTAGGACCCCCCCCCTGGTCCTTCAAAGCCCCCCAGCCCCCTCTAGGTCCCCTCAGGACACCCCCCAGCCCCCTCTAAGTCCCTTCAGACCCCCTCAGGATCCTCCCCCAACCTCCCCAGGACCCCCTTTAAGTCCTTCAGAGCCCCTCCAGCCCCCCTAGGTCCCCCCAGGACCCCCCCACCCCCCTCCAAGCCCCCTCTATCCACCCCCAATCCCTTCGGAGCCCTCTCAGATGCCCCCCCCCATTCCTCCAAAGCCCTCTATCCCCCTCCCCACTCCCCCTAGCCCCCTCCTCACCCCCCCAGCCCCCTCCTCAGCCCACCCTTCCCCTCCCGCCCCTGCCATCCCCCTTCTCACTCCTCCTAGCCCCCTCCTCAGCCTCCCTAGCTCCCACTATCCCCCTCCCCAATCCCCCTAGCCCCCTCCCCATTCCCGCCATCCCCCTCCTCGCCCCCCCAGCCCCCTCCCCGTTCCCCCTCATCCCCCTCCCCATCCCCTCCTTGCCCCCCTAGCCCCCTCCTCGCCCCCCCAGCCCCCTCCCCATTCCCTCCTCGCTCCCCCAGCCCCCCCCGGTCCCCCCTCATCCCCCTTCCCATCCCCTTCTCGCCCCCATAGCCCCCCCTCGCCCCCTCCCCATCCTACCCTGGCCATGCGGGACGAGTAGGGATCCTCGAAGAGTGCCCAGACGCGGGGCCGCCACCGCCGCCACCAGCCCCCCGGGCGCCCCTCGTCCAGGCACAGCCGCTTCAGCTCCGCTCCCCCCGCCGCCTCCCCTCCGCCGCTTCCTCCCACCTCCTCCTCCTCCTCCTCCTCCCTCCCCGCCGCCGGGCTCCGGGCTCTCGAAGCTGTCGAGGGCCTCCTCGGCGTCGCGGTGCTGCCGGTAGTTCATCCAGCAGCACGCCTCCACGTCGGTCTCGTCGATGCCCCAGAAGGCCAGCTCCTCCTCGAAGAGGGGCCCGCACACGTCGGCGGGGCAGTGCAGCTTCCCGGTGCGGTAGTAGTTGAGCACGTAGGCGAAGACGGCCGGGTGCCGGTCGAAGAAGAACTCCCCGCCGCCGCATCGTAATCGAACCGGGCGGCGGCGCCGGGCTCCGCCAGCCCGGCCAGGCGGGTGCCGGGCAGGGTCTGCAGGGTGCTGCGGTACGTCTCGTGCCGCACGCCGCCCACGTTGATCACCACCTTGGCTCGTTCCGCCTGCCACCCCATGGCGGGGCCGCCGCCCGACGGCCCGGCCCCGGTTTCGCTCCCGGCGCCGGCTTCGGAGCCGACTCCGCTCCCGGCCGCCGCCGCCGCCACCGGAGCGGCGGCTGCCGCATCCCCGCGGCCGCGCCGGCGCCGCCTGCTTCGCGCCGGCGCGCCTCTGGCCACGCCCCCGGCCACGCCCCCTCGGCCGCCGCCACGCTCCCGGCCACGCCCCCGGCCACGCCCCCCTCGGCCGCCGCCACGCCCCCGGCCACGCCCCCTCGGCCGCGGCCACGCCCCCGGCCACGCCCCCGGCCACGCCCCCTCGGCCGCCGCCACGCCTCCGGCCACGCCCCCTCCCGCCCCGGCTCCCCGCAGCCGCCGGGGCCCCGCCCACACGGCCCCGCCCCCGCGTTGAGGCCCCGCCCCCAGGCGCGCTCAGGCTCCGCCCACGCGGAGGAAGGGGAGGGGAAGGGGAAGCGGGAGGGGTGGGGGGTGCGGGGGGAACTGGGAGCACTGGGACGTACTGGGAGACGCACTGGGAAGGAACTGGGAGCACTGGGGGCTACTGGGAGACTTACTAGGAAGGGACTGGGAGCACTGGGGGCTACTGGGAGTCACTGGGAGACCTACTGGGAAGGCACTGGGAGCACTGGGGCTTACTGGGGGCTACTAGGAGCTACTGGAAAGGCACTGGGAGCACTGGGAGACTTAGTACAAAGGAACTGGAATCACTAAGGGCTACTGGGAGGCTTACTAGAAAGGAACCGGGATCACTAGGGGCTACTGGGTGTTACTGGGAGCTACTGGGAAGGCACCGGGGGCTACTGGGAAGGCACTGGGGGCTACTGGGAAGGCACTGGGGGACACACACACACACACACTGCCAGGGAGCCCCCGGAGCAGAGCCTTTATTGGCGGCACTGGGAGCCGTACTGGGAGCACTGGGCCGTACTGGGAGCTCTGGGCCGTACTGGGAGCGCCGGGTCAGGTGCTGGGCGCCAGCCCCACGCGCTGGTGGTCGCGGTCGAAGACGGCGTAGTGCCGGGCCAGGAAGACGTCGCCCAGGATCCAGAGGGGGCCGGCGGGGGGGGGGGCACGTCCAGCGCCATGAAGCCGCTCACGCAGGTGGGGGCGCCCCACTGCGACACCTGGGGGGCACAGGGGGGGTCGGGGGGGGCACGGGGGGGTGTGGGGGGTGGGGGGGGTCATAGGGGGCATTGGGGGGTGGGGACATGGGGGGGCACGGGGGGTCGTGGGGGGGCGTAGAAGGGACATGGGGGGTGGGGGGGTTGGGAGGGGACGTGGGGGCGTGGGGGGGACATGGAAAGGACATGGGGGGCGTTGGGGGATGTGGGGGACATGGGGGGAGCGTGGGGGGGGGGGTCGGGACACAGGAGGGACATGGGGGGGCATGGGGGGGCATGGGAGACATGGGGGATGTGGGGGGGTTGGGGACGTGGGGGGCATGGGGGGGACATGGGGGGGACGTGGGGGGGGTGTGGGCCGTGGGGGGGGCATGGGGGGATTGGGGGATTAGGGGACACATGGGGGGGTTGGGGATGTGGGGAGACATGGGGGGGGTCACGGAGGGGCCACATGGGGGGCACCCACCTGCAGCACGTAGTGCTGGGGGCCGAGGGTGAACTCGCGCCCCCCAGGACGAAGGTGACGTTGGGCAGGGAGGGCACCTTGTCACAGTCCAACAGGTACTGGGGGGCACGGGGGGGACAGCGCCCAGCTGGAGGGACGTGCCCCCCCCGAACCCCAGGGACCCCCCAACCCCTTCAAAACCCCCAGAACACCCTCAGCCCCCCCAGCACCCCCTCAGCCCACCCCCAATCCCCCCATAACCCCATCCCCCCAAACCCCCCAGGACCCCCAGGACCCCCACATCCCCCCAACCCCCAGGACCCTTCCCAACCCCCCCCCCAAGCCCCCCAGAACTCCCCCAACCCCCCCAAGTCTCCCCATACCCCCCTGATACCCGCCCAGATCGCCCCCAGGACCCCTCCCAATCCCCCCCCCCTCCCTAACCCCCAGCCCCCCCCGGCCCCCTACCTGCCCCCCAGGGCGCGGGTGCCCCCAGGGCGCGGTGCAGGGCGGCCACGTCCGCGCTGGGGCCGGTGACCAGCGACGTCCCCGTGTCCATGATGGCCTCGCAGCCCCCCGGCACAGGGGGGGGTCCCGGCACCCCAAAGCCCCCGGGGCCCCCACCGACACCCTGCGGGGGGTGGGGGAGGCGTTGGGGGGGGGGGGGGGCAGGGGGTATTTGGGGGGGAACGGGCGTTGGGGGTGCCAGGGGGTGGTTGGGGGGGGATTTGGGGGGCTGTTAGGGGTTGGGGGGGCAGTTGGGGGGTGTTGGGGGGCTGTAGGGCCCCCACCGACACCCTGCGGGGGAGGCATTGGGGGGGTGCAAGGGGTATTTGGGGTGGGGTCGGGGGGATGTGGGGGGTGCCAGGGGGTGGTTGGGGGGGCTGTTAGGGGGTTGGGGGGCAGCTGGGGGCAGCTGGGGGCACTGTTAGGGGTCTGGGAGGGGGCAGTTGTGTTTTTTGAGGGGGGTGGGGGGCTCTTCAGGGGTCTGGGGGGCAGTTGGGGGGTTTTGGGGGGCTGTTAGGGGGCTGGGGGGGCAGTTGGGAGACATTGGGGGGGGGGTGTAGAGTTTGGGGGGGGTCCCGGGGGGGTCAAAGATTTGTGGGGGGTCAAAGACTTGGGGGGGGGGTCAAGGATTTGGGGGGGGGGGTGTCAAGGATTGGGGGGGGGTCAAGGATTTAGGGGAATTAGAGGGGTTTTGGGGGGTCTGGGGTTGGATAAAAGGGGTGGGGGGTGTTGGGGGGGGCTGTGCGGTTTGGGGGTCGTGGGGGGGTCCCAGGGGTCGCGGGGGTCCCGGGGGTCGCGGGGGGGTCTCACCGCTCCATGTGCAGCTGCCAGTAGGCCGGGCGCGTGACGGGGACGTAGTGCAGGGGGCCCTGGAACTGCGTCTCGTTGATGCCCCCAGCAGCAGCTCCCCCCGTCGCCCCCGACGTCCCGCTGCGGGGGGATGGGGTCAGAATGGGGGGGTGGGGGCGGGTGGGGGCTTCAAGGGGGGGGGGTTGGGGTGCGTTTGGGGAGTGTCAGGGTCGTGTTGGGGCTGTATCGGGACCATATTGGGGCGCATCTGGGGTCATACCGGGACCACATCAGGGCCATATCGGGGGATATATGGTACCATACTGGGGCCATAACAGGGGATTTATGGGACCATACTGGGACCATACATAACAGGGGATTTATGGGACCATACTGGGGCCATAACAGGGGATTTATGGGACCGTACTGGGACCATACTGGGGCCATACATAACAGGGGATCTATGGGACCATACTGGGACCATAACAGGGGATTTATGGGACCGTACTGGGACCATACTGGGGCCATACATAACAGGGGATCTATGGGACCATACTGGGACCATACTGGGGCCATACATAACAGGGGATTTATGGGACCATACTGGGGCCATACTGGGGCCATACATAACAGGGGATTTATGGGACCATACTGGGGCCGTGTCAGGGGATTTATGGGACCGTACTGGGACCATACTGGGGCCATACATAACAGGGGATCTATGGGACCATACTGGGACCATACTGGGGCCATACATAACAGGGGATTTATGGGACCATACTGGGGCCGTGTCAGGGCCATATCGAGGCACACTGGGGACCGTATCGGGACCGTATTGGGGCACATTTGGGGTCCTATCGGGACCGTATCGAGCCCATATCGGGCCCGTGTTAGGGCCATAGTGGGACTGTATCGGGGCCGTATCGGGGCCATATCGGGGCACATGTGGGCCCATCTGGGGCCCGGCACCGTGCCTGCGGAGGCGGAAGGCGAAGACGTTGTCACGGAAGAGCCCGCGGCGCATCATGTTGTCGAAGACGGGCACGGCGGGGCCGGCGGCGGCGCCGGGGAAGGCCAGGCCCAGGACGCCGTCGAAGCGCGCGGCAGCGAAGGTCAGCCCCGGCAGCGCCACCGCCTCGGCGAACGTCTGTGCCGGCACCGTCACGTTGGACACCTGGGGGGGGGGGACACAAATCCCAAAATCAGCCCCCCATTTTTTGTTTAATATTTTTTTTTCTTTTTTTTTTTTTTTTTGGGGGGTGGAGTCTTGGCGAACGGCTGCAGCGGCACGTTCGATGCCTCGGGGGGGGACTCCCACCCCCAAATTAACCTCCCCCCCCCGTCTTTTTTAATATATATATATATATTTTTTAATTTTTGTGGGGGGGGTCCCAGCCCACACCTGCAGCGTGTCCTGGCTCAGGAAGCCCCGCAGGCTGCCGCTGCCGTAGTGGATGGAGAACTCGGAGCCGTTGGGGCGGTGGGTGCGGGACAGCGCCGAGTAGTAGTGGGGGTGCAGCCCTTGGGGGGGGGGGGGGGGGGCACGAGGGTCAGACCCTGCTCCCTCCGATAGGCCCCGCCCCCTCCATGCCCCCCCCCCCATGGCCCCGCAGCCCTACAGCAGGCAAAGGGTGGCAGCGAGGCCCCTTCCCCCCAGATGGACACGCCCACTTCGGTAAGCCACGCCCCTGCAGAAGGACACGCCCCCTGCAGAAGGACACGCCCCCAGCAGGAGGCAGCTCTGCACTGGGACCCATCCTGGCCCCCGCCCCCTCCTGCCTTGGCTCCGCCCACCCCTGCTCCAGGCCCCGCCCCCGATCTCAAGCCCCGCCCGTCTAAGCCACGCCCACTCCCCTAGACCACGCCCCCTCCCCAGGCCAGGTGCAGCAGCTCAGCACCGAGACCCTCCATGACCCCACCTTCCCCCTTCCAGGCCCCTCCCCCCTCCCCCCAGACCCCCGCCCCCTCCCCCAGGCCCCGCCCCCCTCCCCCCAGGCCCCTCCCCCTCCCCCCCAGGCCCCTCCCCCAGGCCCCCCCCGGCCCCGCCCCCCTCCCCCCAGGCCCCGCCCCCCTCCCCCAGGCCCCGGCCCCCTCCCCCAGGCCCCGCCCCCTCCCCCAGGCCCCGCCCCCTCCCCCCAGACCCCGCCCCCCCAGGCCCCGCCCCTCCCCCCAGGCCCCGCCCCCTCCCCCAGGCCCCGCCCCCCTACAGCAGGCCAGGTGCAGCAGGCAGCAGCGGGCCGAGGGCACCCAGAGGTCGGCCGAGCCGGTGTCGAAGATGACGCGGAACGGCTGGGGGGGGGTCCCCAGGGAGATGGTGCCATAGTACTGCGCCTGGGGGGCGGCTCGCCTACCGTCACCCCCCGGGGCCACACCCCACCCCCCCCCCCCATGACCCCATAACCCCCCCATGTCCCCTTCCCCCCAGCGTGTCCCCACAATCCGCCCATAATCCCCCATGCCCCCCCGTCCCAATAACTCCCCCATGTCCCCATAAACTCCTCCATGCCCCTAATAACCCCTCCGTTCCCCCTTAACACCAACATGACCCTATAACCCCCATCGTGCCCCCATAAACCCCCCTCCGTGACCCCATAGCCCCCAACCCCCATCCATAACCCCATAACCTCCCCATAACACCCCCCCCCATGACCCTATAATCTCCTTGGGCCCCCATAATCTTCCCCCATAATCCTCCCCCGTAACCCCCCATGATCCCTATAAACCCCCATAACCCCACCCATGACCCCACAACCCCCCATGACCCCCCCAGCCCTCCCCATGACCCTACAACCCCCCCATAACCCCCACCCATGACCCCACAACCCCCCATGACCCCCCCAGCCCTCCCCATGACCCCACAACTCCCCCATAACCCCCATCCATGACCCCACAACCCCCCCATGACCCCCCAGCCCTCCCCATGACCCCACAACCCCCCCCATAACCCCCACCCATGACCCCACAACCCCCCCATGACCCCCCCGGCCCCCCGCATGACCCCACAACTCCCCCATAACCCCCACCCATGACCCCACAACCCCCCATGACCCCCCAGCCCCCAGCCCCCCATGACCCCACAACCCCCCGCATGACCCCCCAGCCCCCCATGACCCCACAACCCCCCCATAACCCCCATCCATGACCCCACAACCCCCCCATGACCCCCCCAGCCCTCCCCATGACCCCACAACCCCCCCATAACCCCCACCCATGACCCCACAACCCCCCCATGACCCCCCCGGCCCCCCCCATGACCCCACAACCCCCCCATAACCCCCCCCATGACCCCACAACCCCCCATGACCCCCCCAGCCCCCCCCATGACCCCACAACCCCCCCCCATGACCCCCCCCATGACCCCACAACCCCCCCATGACCTCATAACCTCCCCCCCCCGCCCCACTCACGTCCATGTAGTTATGCAGGCGCTGGGGGGCTGCTGGGGGCCCCCCCACCCCACTCCGTACCCGGGGCCCCCCCCCACACCTCAGGGGGCAGCCGGGGGCGCACCCAAGGGCCCCTTTCCAGGGGATGCTGGGGGGGGGGGGGGGGGGCGTTAATTAGGAGGGTGCTGAGTTAATTAGGGGGGAGTTAATGAGGGGGGTGTTAATGAGGTTAATGACCTTAACAAGTGTGATGAGGGGTTAATGAGGTTAACCAGTTAATTGGGGGGGGCAGTGGGGTGGGAGCCCGGGGCCACCCATGGGGCTGCCCAGCCACTAATTAGCCTAATGAGGCTAACGAGGCTAACAAGGCCAAAGGGGAAGAGGAGAGGCCATAGGGTGCTCCTGGCCTTGGGGGGGGGTGGGTGGGGAGAAGGAGTTAACGAGAGGTCCTGGGGGGGGGTCCCGGGGGGTCTCCAGAGGGTCTGGGGGGGGATTAATGGGGTTAGGGGCTCCGGGGTCAGAGGTCACGCGTGGGGTTACACCCGCGGGCGGGGTCAGGCCCGAGCGGGTCGGACCGGGCCGGTGGCTCCCGCCCCCGCGTCCGGCTGGGAGGGCCCCTCTCCCTCCAGGGTGCCGCCACCCCCATAATATTTTTCCCCCCCCAAGACCCCAAATCACCTTGGGGACCCCGGTGTCGTGTCCCCCCCCCCCCCCCCAAGCTGGTGTCACGTGACCCCAGCATACCCCGCGGGGGGGATCCTACGGTAGCCCCATTATCCCCCCCCCCAAAAAAAAAGGGCAGGAGGTGTCACAAGGACTGGGGTGTGCCCCCCCCGTGTCACCCCCTCTCCAAGTGTCGTCCCCCCCCCGGTGTCCCCAAGCACCGGGATGTCCCGCCCCCAGGGATTCCCCCCACCCCAGGGATCCCCTCCCATGGATTCCCCCCCAACCAGGGATTCCCCCCCCTCCCTTAGGGAATCCCCCCTCCAGGGATTCCCCCCCAAGGTGTCCCCCCCCCTCCAGTTGTGCCCCCCCCCACTGTCTCCCCCCCAAGGTGTCCCCCTTCTCTCCAGGTGCCCCCCCCCCCAGATGTCCCCCTCCCAAAGTGTCTCTCCCCGCCCCGTGTCCCCCTCCCCAGGTGCACCCCCCCCCCCAATGCCCCCCCAAAGTGTCATCCCCCCCACAAGGTGTACCCCCCCCAAAGTGTCCCCCCCAGATGCCCCCCCCCCCCGGTGTCCCCCTCCCCAAGTCTCCCCCCCGGTGTGACCTCCCCACAGATGCCTCTCCCCCCCCCCCCCCAAGTGCTCCCCCCCCCCCACTCACCGCAGCACGGCTCCGGCCCCGGCCGCCAGCAGCAGGAGGTGCCCGAGCATGGGACCCCCCATGGCCACTCTGCCCCCCCCCGTACCTGGGGCGCCCCCTCCCCACCTGCCCCCAGAGGCCCCTCCCCCGGCCCCGCCCCCGGCGAGCCCCCATTGGCTGCCAGCACGCTCAGGCCCCGCCCCACCCCGCCCAGGCCCCGCCCTCCACGTGGGGAAAGGGGAAATTGGGGGGGGGGGGGGGGCTCAAAACCACCCCCCCCTGCAACCAGGGGGGGGCCCCAACACTGCCCCCACCCAGCACTGGGCGGGGCTATGATGTGGCCACGCCCTCACAGGTGGCGGGGGGGCCTTGAAACTGCTCCCCCACATGGGGGGGGCGTCTCGAAACCGCCCCTTCGTGGGAAGCCCCGAAAGAGTCCCACATCCGGGGGAGGAGGGAACCCCAAAATTGGGGGGGGGGGAGGCCCAAAATTAGGGGTGGACCCATAATTAGGAGGAAGAAGCCTAATATTTGGGGGGGAGGCCAAAATAGGAGGGTGGGACACCCCAAAATTAGGGGGGGACCCCCGAAATTGGGGGGAAAGCCCCAAATTAGGGGAAGGAACCCCAAATCTGTGGGGAGAACCCCAAAATTGCGGGGAAGAACCCTAATATTAGGGGGAAAGGCCAAAATAGGAGGGTGGGGGACCCCAAAATTCGGGGGGCCCCCCAGAACTGGGGGGATCCCCAAAATTGGGAGAAAGAACCTTAATATTAGGGGAAAGGTCAAAAAAGGATGGTGGAGGACCCCAAAATTGTGGGGGAAAACCCCAAAATTGGGGGGAAATCCCCAAAACTGGGAAGAACCCCCAAAACTGGGGGGGAACCCCAAGGTTGGGAGGAAGAACCTTAATATTAGGGAGGAAAGCCAAAAAAGGATGGTGGGGGACCCCAAAATTGTGGGGGAAACCCTGAAACTGGGGGGAAAACCAGAAAAAAAAAAAAAAACAAAACGGGGGGGGGGGGGCAAAGGGGGGTGAAAGGGGTAGGGGGCAAATAATGGCGTCCTACGGCAAGTAGCGAGGCTCAATATTGCGGGAGACTCTGGGAAATGTAGTTCGTTGGCACTGGGTTTCCGGGAGGCCATGTTGGGTTCCCAGAGCATGCCGGGAGTTGTAGTTCCGGAGAACCCATTTTTACCTGGCGGCCATGTTGAGAATACAGGGAATGCTGGGAAATGTAGTTCTCCTGCACTGGGCTTCCGGGCGGCCATGTTAGGTGCCCAGAGCATACCGGGAGGTGTAGTTCTCGGGCACTGGACTTCCGGGAGGGCACGTTGGGGGCCCAGAGCATGCCGGGAGGTGTAGTTCTCGAACACTGGGCCTCCGGGCGGCCATGTTGGGAGTCCGGGGAATGCTGGGAGGTGTAGTTCCTGGACTCTGGGCTTCCAGGCGGCCATGTTGGTTACTCAGGGCACGCCCGGAAATGTAGCTCTCACCCACCGTGTTCCGGGTGGCCACGTTAGGTTACCGGGGAAGCCCGGGAAGTGTGGACCTTCTGTGTAGCCATGCTCAGTGACAATGGCGCGCCGGGAGGAGTGTCCTACACTGGGAGACACTGGGAGCTTCTAGGGAGACCCAGGGGTGTTGGTAACAGACGATGAAATATACATTTATCCAATGAATATTGCTTAATATGTGTTACATTTGCTATGTACTGTGCCTGGGCTGCGCTTGGAAGATGCAAAATATACGTGCAAAGATAGCATGAGAGAATGCACCGATTCATGATGAGGAGTAAGGAGGAGGACTCAAAGAATGCCAAACTTGCAAGACATCTAGATAACAGGGGCCTTTTGGACCCTGGGAACTGGGTCAAACCAATCTTATAGTTTGGTCTGAGACCTAGGGCTCAGAGAGCATGCGTAAGAAGAAAAGGTAAAAAGTTCAGCTGTGATGAAGACATCTTACTTCATCCCGACGACCACCACAGAGGGATATGCAAGCGCACAAGGACTGATAAGCTAATTAGCATACGAAGCGGGGCTAGGCGGAGCTAGGAAATGAATATACATAGATGTTTTGTAAAACTTAATGCATATGTAATATTTTAGGTGATAAAAGAAAACTAAGTGAACAAATCGGATGAAGTTAGATTTGGGCAGGCATGCCCCTAACTTCCGGCGCCTAATAAAAGCACTTTCATATAATCACTTTGTGGATTATGTGTCTTCGTGAATGCTCATGGGGGGGGGGCTATACTGCTCTCTACAGCACATTGGAAAGTAATGGTATGTATTGAGAGGACACAGGAGTATACTGGAGGGCTATGGGAGGGCTGACGGCTGCACTGGGAGGCATCTAGGGAACCCTAGAGGACACTGGGGGGTCACTGGAAGGCTTTCCGGGGGTGCTGGAGAGCACTGGGGGGCCCTGGTAGAACTGCGGAGGACCTACAGTACAGCTAGGGTTAGTGTCAGGGTTAGGGTTAGCATTAGGTTAGGGTTAGGGTTAGAAAAACTGGCATGTTGTCTAGGGTCCTACTTAGGCTTTGGCTCAGTGTTCCAGTTAGGGTTATGTTTAGGGGTGTTTGGAAAGAGAGAAGGTGCAGAGTCCTCTTGCGTGTGGGGTTGCATAAAGGTTCCCCAGGGGAGCTAAGGGTTAGGGTTAAGGCTGGCGCCTCCGCCATTAGGGTTAGGGTTAGGGGTTGGGGTTAAGGGTTAGGGGTTAGGGTTAGGATTAGGGTTAGGGTTAGGGTTAGGTTTCGGATTAGGATTGGGGTTAGGGTTAGGGTTAGGTTTCGGGTTAGGATTGGGGTTAGGGTTAGGGTTACGGTTAGCGTTAGGGTTAGGATTAGCGTTAGGGCAAGGGTTAGGGTTAGGGTTAGCGTTAGCATTAGGGTTTTGTGTTTAGCATTAGTATTTTTAGGCCTAGGGTTAGGTCTAGGGTTAGGCCTAGGGCTAGGATTAGGCCTAGGGTTAGGTCTCGGGTTAGGGTTAGGGTTAGGGTCAGGGTTAGGGTTAGGTTTTAGGGTTAGGGTTAGTGTTACGGATTAGTGTTACGGTTAGGATTTGTGTTAGGGGTCAAGGTTCATAGGGGTTAGGGATTAGGCCTTATATTAGGGCAGAAGGCCTAAATAGGAGGGTAGTGGATCCCAAAATTGGGAGGACCCCATCCAAAGTTGAGGGAGGCGAAGCCTGAAATTAGGGTTAGGGTTAGGGTTAGGGTTGGGGTTTAGGAGTCAGGGGTTAGGGTTTAGGCCTAGGGTTTAGGTTTAGGATTGTTAGGCCTAGGGTTATGCCTAGGGTTAGGCCTAGGCCTCGGGTTAGACCTACGGTTAGGCCTAGGCCTAGGATTAGTCCTAGGGTTACGGTTAGGGTTAGGGTTTATGGTTAGGTTTAGGGTAAGGAATTAGGGTTTAGGAGTCAGGGGTTAGGGTTAGCATTAGAGTTAGGGTTTAGGCTTAGGATTTAGGGTTTAGGGTTAGGATTGTTAGGCCTAGGGTTAGGCCTAGGGTAAGGCCTAGTCCTTGGGTTAGACCTACGGTTAGGCCTAGGCCTAGGGTTAGTCCTAGGGTTACGGTTAGGGTTAGGGTTTATGGTTAGGGTTAGGGTTTAGGCTTAGGGTTTAGGGTTAGAATTGTTAGGCCTAGGGTTAGGCCTAGGGTTAGGGCTAGGCCTCGGGTTAGACCTACGGTTAGGCCTTGGCCTAGGGTTAGTCCTAGGTTTAGGGTTAGGGTTAGGGTTTAGGGTTAGTTTTAAGGTTAGAAGGTTAGGGTTAGGGTTAGGGTTAGAAGGTTAGGTTTTGGGTTAGGGTTTTGATTAGGGTTAGGGTTAGGGTTAGAAGGTTAGGTTTTGGGTTAGGGTTTTGATTAGGGTTTAGGGTTAGGGTTAGTGGTAGGGTTAGGGTGAGGGTTATGGTTAGAGGTTTAGTGTTATGGTTAGGTTTAGGGTTTTAGTTAAGGTTTTGATTAGGGGTAGGATTTAGGCTTAGGGTTAATGTTACGGTTAGAGTCAGGGTCAGGGCTAGGGTTAGGGTTACCCCAGAGTTGAACCCCAGAGCGGACAGGCGGACGGGTTGTGGTTAGGATTAGGGTTTAGGGTTTAGGATTTGGGTTAGGGATAGGGATAGGTTTAGGGTCAGGGTTTCGATTAGGTATAGGGATAGGGTTTGGGTTAGGTTTAGGGTTTAGGTTAGGGTTTGGGTTAGGGGCAGGATTTAGTGTTCGGGTTAGGCTTAGGCTTAGGTTTAGGTTTTAGGGTTAGGTTTAGGGTTAGGGTTTTGGTTAGGGTTTTGATTAGGGGTAGGATTTAGGGTATGGGTTAATGTTAGGGCTAGGGTTAGGTTTAGTGTTAGGGTTAGGGTTAGTTTTAGGGTTAGGGTTAGGGTTAAGGTTAGGATTAGGGTTAGGTTTAGGGTTAGGGTTTGGGTTAGGAATAGGGAAAGTGTTTGGGTTAGGGTTAGGGTTTTGGTTAGGGGTAGGATTTAGGGTTAGGGTTAAGGTTAGGGTTAGGGTTAGGGTTAGGGTTAAGGTTAGGATTAGGGTTAGGTTTAGGGTTAGGGTTTGGGTTAGGAATAGGGAAAGTGTTTGGGTTAGGGTTAGGGTTTTGGTTAGGGGGTAGGATTTAGGGTTAGGGTTAAGGTTAGGGTTAGGTTTAGAGGGTTAGGTTTACGGTTAGGGTTAGAGTTAGGGTTAGAATCAGGGTCAGTGTTAGTGTTTAGGATTTCGGGTTTAGGGTTAGGATTGTGTTGTGGTTTAACCCGGCTGGCAGCTAAACACCACACAGCCGTTCGCTCACCCTCCCCCTCCCTCTCAGGGATGGGGGAGAGAAACGGGAAAGAGAAGCCGGTGAGCTGAGATAAAGGCAGTTTATTAAGACAGGAATATAATAATAACAATAATAATAATAATAGTGATAATGATAATAGTATTAATAATAATAATGTGTAAGAAACAAGTGATGCACAATGCAATTGCTCACCACCCGCTGACCGATGCCCAGCCTATTCCCGAGCAGCCGGCCCCCCCACCCCGGCCAGCCACCCCTATATATTGTTTAGCATGACGTCAGATGGTATGGAATACCCCTTTGGCCAGTTTGGGTCAGCTGTCCTGGGTCTGTCCCCTCCCAGCTCCTGCTGCACCCCCAGCCTGCTCGCTGGCAGGACAGAGCGAGAAGCCGAAAAGTCCTTGGCCTGGTGTAAACACTGCTCTGCAACAATTAAAACATCAGCATGTTATCAGCGCTCTTCTCATCCTAATCCAAAACATAGCACCCTACCAGCTACTATGAGGAAAAATTAACTCTGTCCTAACTGGAACCAGGACAGATATCCACCCCTTATTCCATACCATTTATGTCATGCTCAGGTTACACTCTTTCCAATACATTCTAATTAATCACCATTTTCATCTATGATATATAGCAATCATGGTAGTGATGACATACATTATTATATAATAATTAACATACTACAATTCAACTCATGGGCTATTCTCACCCAGTATCAAATCCCCTTGAGGTACACACCGGACCTCCCCATTCTTTTGCATTACCCACCAAGTGCATCCAGGTCCCTGAGCAAAAGCAATTCCACGAATGGGTTTGCCTTTTCCTGAGGCAGGAGTAGCCCAGACTGTTTTACCCAGCATGTTTCTTACGTGCACTACAGGAACTTTATCCCCTTCTACAGTGCGTAACAGGTTTGATTGGGCAGGTCCAGCTCGGTTGGCAGATCCCCTGGTATTGACTAACCAGGTGGCCTTTGCCAAATGTGTATCCCAATTTTTGAATGTCCCAGCACCCATTGCTTTCAGTGTAGTCTTCAACAGTCCATTGTATCGTTCAACTTTTCCAGAGGCTGGTGCATGATAGGGGATGTGATACACCCACTCAATACCATGTTCTTTGGCCCAAGTGTCTATAAGGTTGTTTCAGAAATGAGTCCCGTTGTCTGACTCAATTCTCTCTGGGGTGCCATGTCGCCATAGGACTTGCTTTTCAAGGCCCAGGATAGTGTTCCGGGCGGTGGCATGGGGCACTGGATATGTTTCCAGCCATCCGGTGGTTGCTTCCACCATTGTAAGTACGTGGCGCTTGCCGTTGCAGGTTTGAGGGAGTGTGATGTAATCAATCTGCCAGGCCTCTCCATATTTATATTTCAGCCATCGTCCTCCATACCAAAGAGGTTTTGACCGTTTGGCTTGCTTGATTGCAGCACATGTTTCACAGTCATGAATAACCTGTGCTATAGTGTCCATGGTCAGGTCCACCCCTCGATCACGAGCCCATCTGTAGGTTGCATCTCTACCTTGATGGCCTGAGGTGTCATGGGCCCATCGGGCTATAAATAATTCACCTTTATGTTGCCAGTCCAGGTCCACCTGAGCCACTTCAATCTTAGCAGCCTGATCCACCTGCTGGTTGTTTTGATGTTCTTCAGTAGCCCGATTCTTGGGCACATGAGCATCTACATGGCGTACCTTTACAACCAGGTTCTCTACCCGGGCAGCAATATCTTGCCACAATGCCGCAGCCCAGATGGGCTTGCCCCTGCGCTGCCAGTTGTTCTGCTTCCATTGCTGTAACCACCCCCACAGGGCATTTGCTACCATCCATGAATCAGTATAGAGATAGAGAACTGGCCACTTTTCTCGTTCAGCAATATCTAAAGCCAGCTGAATGGCTTTCACTTCTGCAAACTGACTCGATTCACCTTCTCCCTCAGCAGCTTCTGCAACTCGTCGTGTAGGACTCCATACAGCAGCTTTCCATCTCCGATGCTTTCCCACAATACGACAGGACCCGTCAGTGAACAAGGCATATTTCTTCTCATTTTCCGGTAGCTTGTTGTACAGTGGGGCTTCTTCAGCACGAACCACCTCCTCCTCTGATGATATCCCAAAGTATTTGCCTTCTGGCCAGTCCATAATCACCTCCAAGATTCCTGGGCGACTGGGGTTTCCTATTCGAGCCCGCTGAGTAATCAGTGCAACCCACTTGCTCCATGTAGCATCAGTTGCATGATGTGTAGAGGGGACCCTTCCTTTGAACATCCAGCCTAGTACCGGCAGTCGGGGTGCCAGGAGGAGCTGCGCTTCAGTACCGACCACTTCCGAAGCAGATCGAACTCCTTCATATGCTGCCAATATCTCCTTTTCAGTTGGAGTATAGCGGGCCTCAGATCCTCTGTATCCCCGACTCCAAAACCCCAGGGGTCGACCTCGAGTTTCCCCAGGTTCTTTCTGCCAGAGGCTCCAGGTGGGACCATTTGCCTGGTAGACATACAAGTTCTTCCTTGAAGGGATACCTTTCCTGCACAGCTGACAGGAGACGCCTCCAGAGGCTGCGAGATCATGCTCCATCTCCAATTGCTTTGTCAATGCATGCGTCCCTAGCAAGGGATCCCAGCCGCCTGGCTTCCTTGCCCTCTAATTCCACATAATTGGCTCCCGTGTCCCAGCACCGGAGCAGCCAGGTGACAAGCTGCTCGCCTATACAGCGACCAAAATCTTTTCGCACATCTCGTAGCTCACGCTGGTATAGAGTCCGGGTAGTTACTGTTGATTTTTCGACATCCCCATCCTCATCTTCAGTCTCCTGCACCTTTGATGGCCCAGCCTCGTCTTCACTATGCCCAGACTTAGCAGAAGACTGTTTGCGTTGTAAATGACCTGAGCCTCTATACCATTTTTTCACCTTGTCTACAGGGGCAACTTGCACTGCTACAGCTCGTTTCTCTGACCCAGACACAGGGTCTGCCACAGGGGTTTGAATACCCTCTGCGGGGTCAACTTGCACTGCTACAGCTCGTTTCTCTGACCCAGACACAGGGTCTGCCACAGGGGTTGGAATACCCTCTGCGGGGTCAACTTGCACTGCTACAGCTCGTTTCTCTGACCCAGCCACAGGAGTGGGAGCAGCTGCACGAGCTGGGGCAGCTGCAGGAGCTGGAGCGGCTGCAGGGGCTGGAGCTGGAGCGGCTGCAGGAGCTGCAGCTGGAGCGGCTGCAGGAGCTGCAGCTGGAGCGGCTGCAGGAGCTGGAACTGGAGCGGCTGCAGGAGCCGGAACGGCTGCAGGAGCTGGAGCTGGAACGGCTGCAGGAGCTGGAGCTGGAGCGGCTGCAGGAGCTGGAACGGCTGCAGGAGCTGGAGCGGCTGCAGGAGCTGGAACGGCTGCAGGAGCTGGAGCTGGAGCGGCTGCAGGAGCTGGAGCTGGAGCGGCTGCAGGAGCTGCAGCTGGAGCTGCAGGAGCTGGAGCTAGCTGCAGGAGCTGGAGCGGCTGCAGGAGCTGGAGCTGGAGTAGCTGCAGGAGCTGGAGCTGGAGCGGCTGCAGGAGCTGGAGCAGCTGCAGGAGCTGGAACTGGAACGGCTGCAGGAGCTGGAACTGGAGCGGCTGCAGGAGCTGGAATGGCTGCAGGAGCTGGAGCGGCTGCAGGAGCTGGAACTGGAGCGGCTGCAGGAGCTGGAGTGGCTGCAGGAGCTGCAGCTGGAGTGGCTGCAGGAGCTGGAGCTGGAACGGCTGCAGGAGCTGGAGCTAGGTTGCTAGTAGCATCAATTGCAGCTCGATAGGCACAAGCCAGACCCCAGCACGCTACAGTGATTTGTGTCACTTTGGAACTGCCAGAGTCATGACACCTTTTTTTCAAGCATTCTGCCAGCTTTTTAGGATTTTGCAGTTGTTCAGGGGTGAACGTCCAAAACACTGGAGGTGACCACTGCTCTAGAAACCTGCCCATATCCTCCCACACTCCCTGCCACTCGCAACTATCCCGCCTCAAGACAGATCTCCGGATGAGATTCCTGAGTAGTTGTTTAACCCTCCACAAAATCTGAAGCGCATTCAGGAGACATAACAACAAGAGCAGGCTGGTCTGAGTATCCCAAGGATATTCAACATCTCGGAGAGCCACCGTAACTAGCTCGGGGGATAAGAGGGTGGTGGTGAAGGAGAAAGGGAGAGTGAACAGGTAGGGAAACATGTCTTCCCCTGTCCCCTTCACAGATTGGCTCCCTAACGAAAACAGGCAATAGGTGTAATTGCTAATAGTTTCCGAGATATGGGTTCCAAAGTATAGAGTCGACGTCAGTGCTGAGTACAAATACCAGGTTAAAGTCGTGACCAGATATTTCATCATTTCATAAGCCATTGCTACACCGCACAGTACCATAACAATCTTAAACCAGGGCCCGGAAAGGATAAACAGTGCAACAGGGAGCACATACAGAAAGTAACGCACCATAAAACTCAATTTGGAATACAGGTACAGCAGACTGGAGATTAAGGCAATCAACATCGTGACTAGCAACTATTAAGCAGGTCCAGTACTTATACCAATTTTAGTTTAACACACTCTGGTCAAATCTGTCGATATCTCAACCCTTCGGGCCCCAGGTTGGGCGCCAAAAGGACTGTTGTGGTTTAACCCGGCTGGCAGCTAAACACCACACAGCCGTTCGCTCACCCTCCCCCCTCCCTCTCTGGGATGGGGGAGAGAAACGGGAAAGTGAAGCCGGTGAGTTGAGATAAAGACAGTTTATTAAGACAGGAATATAATAATAACAATAATAATAATAGTGATAATGATAATAGTATTAATAATAATAATGTGTAAGAAACAAGTGATGCACAATGCAATTGCTCACCACCCGCTGACCGATGCCCAGCCTATTCCCGAGCAGCCGGCCCCCCCACCCCGGCCAGCCACCCCTATATATTGTTTAGCATGACGTCAGATGGTATGGAATACCCCTCTGGCCAGTTTGGGTCAGCTGTCCTGGGTCTGTCCCCTCCCAGCTCCTGCTGCACCCCCAGCCTGCTCGCTGGCAGGACAGAGCGAGAAGCCGAAAAGTCCTTGGCCTGGTGTAAACACTGCTCTGCAACAATTAAAACATCAGCATGTTATCAGCGCTCTTCTCATCCTAATCCAAAACATAGCACCCTACCAGCTACTATGAGCTACTTAACTCTGTCCTAACTGGAACCAGGACAGTTGCAGTCGTGCCTGTTGCCACTGTCGAGGATCCAGGAGTGGCTTTACGAGCAAGTGAACATGCGGATAGAAGGCTGCATCATCGTGAGTATCAGCACGACCCCGCGTTACGTCGTTAGTTTGTTTTCCCTCATTCACAATCCTATTTTCTCTTGTCAAGAAAAACTAGCACAAGGGAAAAAAAATTCGTACTTCTCTAACAATTAGTCTTCATTGTCCAGCCTGGGTCAGCACAGCTGACGATGGTTCGTGTTGTTGCTGAACTAATTGCCACTGTTGCTGCTTTCTAGGGCTTTGACGAGTACATGAATTCGGTGCTGGACGACGCAGAGGGGATTCACTCCAAGACAAAATCAAGGAAACAGCTGGGTATGTCGTGTGTCTGTGCAACCCGAGTGACGCGCGGTCTGAAACCTGCCCGGGTGAGCCTCCTAGGTAGCAGCACTGAGAGGTACCAACCGTGTGACGAGCCTTGCTGTTGAAGTTCAGTGAGCAATTACTGGCTACATCTCTGTCCCTGATGAGTTTTGAGCTGGTGATTTTGCTGAATGAAGGAGAATCTGTCCCTGCCTGAGGCCAGTTCTGGTCTTTGAAACGTGTAATACCAGGCGGCCTGCACTGGCTGGAGGAGTCTGGTCACAGCTCCTTTCAGCTGCATCTAAAGCCGGTGGCCCTGGGCGATTCTCACACTTGCTGTGATCTCTGAGTCAAAGCCGGGAGCCACGGTAGCGGCAGTGTTTATTTACCACCTGCTGGTGGACAGAAGCAACGATGTGCGCCCAGTGCTGGGGTTTTCAGCAGGGAGAGCGTGCTGCTGGAACGGGGACGGTGGCTGGCGTGGGACTTGTGAGTGTGGGGCAGCTGGCAGGAACAGGACTCTGTGTGATGGGCAAAACCCTGCTCAACCACACAAAATACTTTCTGAAAACACGAGATTATTCTTGGATTCTGGGCTCTCTCTAATCCCCTCTTTCCCTTCTCTGTGCTGCAGGCCGGATCATGTTAAAAGGGGACAACATCACTCTTCCACAGAGCGTTTCTAAGTAGAATTTGCCATCCTTAGAACAAAGGTGGCTGCCGTGCTGCGGAGTGACTGAGTGCCAGGGGAACGCGGCCCGCTGGTAGATAGGAAGTTGGGGTAGATAGTAACTGGGGTTGCATGCTGAGGACAAAAGTCCTTCCTTTGTGGGAGAGAGTTTTTTGTAGCTTGAAACAATACGTGATGTATTTCACAAATAAACATTTTTCACATTAACTGTAAATGTAAACCACTAATCTGCTTGTTTTCAGTCTCTTCCTTCCGTGAATGGAGAAGGAGGAGAAATATAGAAGCGTGGGCTTTTCGTTTAGCTGTGGATCTGATAAGTTTCGATAACGCTATGTGCTTTCTTGACCATTACATCTGCATTATGTGGCCAGGGTGGACTCGTTCAGGGCACGGAAGCCCCACACAGTCCTTGAGCTAGCAGGGTGCTAAGGACGGTGTTGGAGATTTTGCATACAATTGCAGTCCTTTGTTGCCGCAGTGACAGGTTCCTCAGATTCTTTCTAAACAGGGTTTAGCTTGTTGAGAATCTTTTTGGGAGTGTTTATTGTGGATCAATTGGTAAGAGTATCTTAGTGGGCCTGTGAGGGATTTGGGGCTGTGGTGCAGTAACCCAGCGTTTACAAGTGTTACTGCTACGCATGCCTGTCCAATAACGTCTCCAGATCAGAGAGTGAGTGCGGGCAACTGGTTTGGATTAAATCTGTCACTTCTTGCTGCTTTGGACAGAGCCTGTAGATTAAACCCTTGTGCTGTTCAATAAGCTGGGGTATCAGATGTGTCGGTTGGGTGTTTATCATTTGATTTATTTTTTTTATCCGTTTGGAGATCTGTCTGTTCTATTTAAGTTTCCCCAAGAGAGCTGAGTTGCTTGGTGCATCGACCAAAGATAAGTTCCCTGGCTGACTTGGGACAACCAGTCCCCTCATTTTCTGATCACAAAAGAAAAAAAAAAAAAACAAAGAAGAAAAATTTTGACTGTAACTGTAACTCAGAAACTAAGATTACCTGAATGGAGAGAAATGAATTTTGATGCACAGGCTGTGCTACAAATCTGTTAATCAGCATTCAGTTTTTCAAAACTTCCATTTGTGTATCATCATCGTGAAAATTAATAAATTCAAAGTGGGAGATCCTTTCCTGAAAGGGAAGGACAGAAATACGAGTCTTGCTGTGGGGCCTACCCAGCGCAGTTCTGCCGCTCCGAGAAGTAATACGTCAGGAGTGTCACAGCAGACGTTCACTTGCCCTGCCCTACTCTGCTGCTCCTCAGCCCTTGCTCAGGCCTTTTGGGCCATCTGGCCGTCCGTCTGGCCGTCTATCCATCCATCTGGCTGTCTGTCCGTCCGTCTGGCCCTCTGTCCCTCCGTCCCACCGCCCTGCCCCGTCCCTGCCGTCTCCCAAGGGAAGCAAAGAGTCCCTGGGCTGCCTTCAGGGGGGAGGTTCTGCTGAGGAAATTAAAGCTTCCCCCGTAACGGGCGCCTTGCGAGTTATTTTGAGTTCCAACCTTCTGCCTTCCTTTCGTAGCAGTGCCTCTGAGGGGTGCGCTGTAAGGTAGCCGTCATCTGGCGCGCTGCTCCTCCGTTTCCCAAAGGAACTGCCTTCGGGATCTGACTAACTCTGGATGCACGCGGTTGTCACCTTAATTTCTCCGTTAGTTTGCTGAAAACAACCCGCTTGGGTGACCTTGGTGTTTGTTTCTTCAAACTTGGATCGAGGAGGTCTCTGTTTCCTTATGCTGATGTTCACGACGAAAGTGCAGAAGGGATGCTTACTGTTGCCCGGGTCAGTCCTGTTGCCAGGATGGGAATGTTTAGCCTACCGGCCCTCTGGTGCTGTTAGGCTGCACTCGGAGTGTGAGCTCTGGGCCTTATTTGGAAAAGACTGCGTTATTTGAGTGTACAAACCCGAGATATTCTGCGGATAGGTGATTCTCAAACCACGTCAGAACCACCGCTGTGACGTGTGCTGGAGTCGGACGCGCATTTGACTGATCAGGCGGAGCAGGTGAATTGAATTTGTTGCTGGATGGCGAGGTGTTCTGGGGGAAGAGCTAGTCTAAGGAAAACTTCCTCTTACTGCCCCTTCCCATCTCAAATGGCCACTGCCTGGGGAAATTGCTTCTTTATGACATTAACTACAACGTTACAGTGAGGATGAGGAATCATCTTTACTCCCATAGTTATTTGCTGCCAGGCCGCAGCGTTGATTTCAGAGATTTAAAAAAAAAAAAAACAGGAAAAAGAAAGGAAGTATGTATTCTTTCACATACTCTCTTTTCCCTGAGAGTAAAGGTTGTAGCTTCTGCAGTACCCTTCCTCTGGAATCGATTCCCAGTGCCTGCTCAGACACTGGGGAGGAAAATGACAGAACAATGGAGGAGAGCCACCCGATATAAAGAAAGGAAAAAAGGGGTTATGGATGAACGGAAAGCAACTACATAAAAAATTGGTGCTATCTAAAAATTGGTTAAGGGTTTGGGACCTGCAGGTGCTGCCTACACGTGCGTGTGTTGCAGTCGTGCCTGTTGCCACTGCGCAAAATGGAGAGAGCTTCTTTGTCGAATGCAGCATGTTAAAGCATGCGCCATTGCCTGGAAGAAAAGCACGGCCTTCCCTCGTGTGGGACTTCTTCCCCATTGATCTGTGGTTTACCTGAAGGTTTACCATAACCTACATAAGTTTCAAAAGCAAGCAAGCAACCAACCAAAAACCAACACCAACATTAAAGAGTGGCAAGGCAGATGCTCATCTGGGGACTCTGACTCATCGGTGACATCACCAAGCAAAGCATTGTGAGCGCTTTGGGTCGGGGCTGCTGTGGCGAGCCTCGCAGCTGGGAGGGAGAGCGGGTACGGTTCGCCTCTGGCGGGTCTGTGTCAGCCCTCTGCCCTGGTGGCTTCGTTAGCAGTGAGGGTTTGACTGCTGTGTTCCCAGCTTTCGCTTCTGCACCGACCGTGTGGCAGAGCCCGCAAGCTGCTTCCTCAGCTGGAAGAGGAAGAGGAGTGACCTCAACTGTGCCGAGGTAAAGCAGAACCGTTGAAAAGATTTGTCAAAGATGCGGCTGGTACCAGCGCAGCCGCTGCAGCTGCAGCAGGTCCTGGAGCATTGCAGAAGCTAGAGAGGGGTTTCTTCGTGAAAAGAATGCTGTAAAAGTGTTTTCACGCCAGAAATTAGGACAAGCGCCTCTGTTGTTTGGATATCCTCTATTGACCTGGCACACTGGCATTACAGCATACCTGGCACACTCTTTGTATTGTTGGTTAAAAAAAAAAAAAAAAAAGTGTTTTAGTCAGGGCAGGCCAAAAACCTGCCTTGGCACTTCCACATTGCAGCAGTGCTTGCAGGCCGTGCATCCTGGATGCCAGGTGTCCTGGTTCCAATTAGGACAGAGTTAAGTAGCTCATAGTAGCTGGTAGGGTGCTATGTTTTGGATTAGGATGAGAAGAGCGCTGATAACATGCTGATGTTTTAATTGTTGCAGAGCAGTGTTTACACCAGGCCAAGGACTTTTCGGCTTCTCGCTCTGTCCTGCCAGCGAGCAGGCTGGGGGTGCAGCAGGAGCTGGGAGGGGACAGACCCAGGACAGCTGACCCAAACTGGCCAAAGGGGTATTCCATACCATCTGGCGTCATGCTAAACAATATATAGGGGTGGCTGGCTGGGGTGGGGGGCCGGCTGCTCGGGAATAGGCTGGGCATCGGTCAGCGGGTGGTGAGCAATTGCATTGTGCATCACTTGTTTCTTACACATTATTATTATTAATACTATTATCATTATCACTATTATTATTATTGTTATTATTATATTCCTGTCTTAATAAACTGTCTTTATCTCAACTCACCGGCTTCACTTTCCCGTTTCTCTCCCCCATCCCAGAGAGGGAGGGGGGGAGGGTGAGCGAACGGCTGTGTGGTGTTTAGCTGCCAGCCGGGTTAAACCACAACAGTCCTTTTGGCGCCCAACCTGGGGCCCGAAGGGTTGAGATATCGACAAATCTGACCAGAGTGTGTTAAACTAAAATTGGTAGAAGTACTGGACCTGCTTAATAGTTGCTAGTCACGATGTTGATTGCCTTAATCTCCAGTCTGCTGTACCTGTATTCCAAATTGAGTTTTATAGTGCGTTACTTTCTGTATGTGCTCCCTGTTGCACTGTTTATCCTTTCCGGGCCCTGGTTTAAGATTGTTATGGTACTGTGCGGTGTAACAATGGCTTATGAAATGATGAAATATCTGGTCACGACTTTAACCTGGTATTTGTACTCAGCACTGACGTCGACTCTATACTTTGGAACCCATATCTCGGAAACTATTAGCAATTACACCTATTGCCTGTTTTCGTTAGGGAGCCAATCTGTGAAGGGGACAGGGGAAGACATGTTTCCCTACCTGTTCACTCTCCCTTTCTCCTTCACCACCACCCTCTTATCCCCCGAGCTAGTTACGGTGGCTCTCCGAGATGTTGAATATCCTTGGGATACTCAGACCAGCCTGCTCTTGTTGTTATGTCTCCTGAATGCGCTTCAGATTTTGTGGAGGGTTAAACAACTACTCAGGAATCTCATCCGGAGATCTGTCTTGAGGCGGGATAGTTGCGAGTGGCAGGGAGTGTGGGAGGATATGGGCAGGTTTCTAGAGCAGTGGTCACCTCCAGTGTTTTGGACGTTCACCCCTGAACAACTGCAAAATCCTAAAAAGCTGGCAGAATGCTTGAAAAAAAGGTGTCATGACTCTGGCAGTTCCAAAGTGACACAAATCACTGTAGCGTGCTGGGGTCTGGCTTGTGCCTATCGAGCTGCAATTGATGCTACTAGCAACCTAGCTCCAGCTCCTGCAGCCGCTCCAGCTCCTGCAGCCGCTCCAGCTGCAGCTCCTGCAGCCGTTCCGGCTCCTGCAGCCGCTCCAGCTCCAGCTCCTGCAGCCGCTCCAGCTCCTGCAGCCGCTCCAGCTCCTGCCCCTGCAGCAGCTCCAGCTCCAGCCCCTGCAGCCACTCCAGCCCCTGCAGCAGCTCCAGCTCCAGCTCCTGCAGCCGCTCCAGCTCCAGCCCCTGCAGCCACTCCAGCCCCTGCAGCAGCTCCAGCTCCTGCAGCTGTTCCCACTCCTGTGTGTGGGTCAGAGAAACGAGCTGTAGCAGTGCAAGTTGACCCCGCAGAGGGTATTCAAACCCCTGTGGCAGACCGTGCGTCTGGGTTAGAGAAACGAGCTGTAGCAGTGCAAGTTGCCCCTGTAGACAAGGTGAAAAAATGGTATAGAGGCTCAGGTCGTTTAGAACGCAAACAGTCTTCTGCTAAGTCTGGGCATAGTGAAGACGAGGCTGGGCCATCAAAGGTGCAGGAAACTGAAGATGAGGATGGGGATGTCGAAAAATCAACAGTAACTACCCGGACTCTATACCAGCGTGAGCTACGAGATGTGCGAAAAGATTTTGGTCGCTGTATAGGCGAGCAGCTTGTCACCTGGCTGCTCCGGTGCTGGGACGCTGGAGCCGATTATGTGGAATTAGAGGGCAAGGAAGCCAGGCGGCTGGGATCGCTTGCTAGGGACGCATGCATTGACAAAGCAATTGGAGATGGAGCACGATCTCGCAGCCTCTGGAGGCGTCTCCTGTCAGCTGTGCAGGAAAGGTATCCCTTCAAGGAAGAACTTGTATGTCTACCAGGCAAATGGTCCCACCTGGAGCCTCTGGCAGAAAGAACCTGGGGAAACTCGAGGTCGACCCCTGGGGTTTTGGAGTCGGGGATACAGAGGATCTGAGGCCCGCTATACTCCAACTGAAAAGGAGATATTGGCAGCATATGAAGGAGTTCGATCTGCTTCGGAAGTGGTCGGTACTGAAGCGCAGCTCCTCCTGGCACCCCGACTGCCGGTACTAGGCTGGATGTTCAAAGGAAGGGTCCCCTCTACACATCATGCAACTGATGCTACATGGAGCAAGTGGGTTGCACTGATTACTCAGCGGGCTCGAATAGGAAACCCCAGTCGCCCAGGAATCTTGGAGGTGATTATGGACTGGCCAGAAGGCAAATACTTTGGGATATCATCAGAGGAGGAGGTGGTTCGTGCTGAAGAAGCCCCACTGTACAACAAGCTACCGGAAAATGAGAAGAAATATGCCTTGTTCACTGACGGGTCCTGTCGTATTGTGGGAAAGCATCGGAGATGGAAAGCTGCTGTATGGAGTCCTACACGACGAGTTGCAGAAGCTGCTGAGGGAGAAGGTGAATCGAGTCAGTTTGCAGAAGTGAAAGCCATTCAGCTGGCTTTAGATATTGCTGAACGAGAAAAGTGGCCAGTTCTCTATCTCTATACTGATTCATGGATGGTAGCAAATGCCCTGTGGGGGTGGTTACAGCAATGGAAGCAGAACAACTGGCAGCGCAGGGGCAAGCCCATCTGGGCTGCGGCATTGTGGCAAGATATTGCTGCCCGGGTAGAGAACCTGGTTGTAAAGGTACGCCATGTAGATGCTCATGTGCCCAAGAATCGGGCTACTGAAGAACATCAAAACAACCAGCAGGTGGATCAGGCTGCTAAGATTGAAGTGGCTCAGGTGGACCTGGACTGGCAACATAAAGGTGAATTATTTATAGCCCGATGGGCCCATGACACCTCAGGCCATCAAGGTAGAGATGCAACCTACAGATGGGCTCGTGATCGAGGGGTGGACCTGACCATGGACACTATAGCACAGGTTATTCATGACTGTGAAACATGTGCTGCAATCAAGCAAGCCAAACGGTCAAAACCTCTTTGGTATGGAGGACGATGGCTGAAATATAAATATGGAGAGGCCTGGCAGATTGATTACATCACACTCCCTCAAACCTGCAACGGCAAGCGCCACGTACTTACAATGGTGGAAGCAACCACCGGATGGCTGGAAACATATCCAGTGCCCCATGCCACCGCCCGGAACACTATCCTGGGCCTTGAAAAGCAAGTCCTATGGCGACATGGCACCCCAGAGAGAATTGAGTCAGACAACGGGACTCATTTCTGAAACAACCTTATAGACACTTGGGCCAAAGAACATGGTATTGAGTGGGTGTATCACATCCCCTATCATGCACCAGCCTCTGGAAAAGTTGAACGATACAATGGACTGTTGAAGACTACACTGAAAGCAATGGGTGCTGGGACATTCAAAAATTGGGATACACATTTGGCAAAGGCCACCTGGTTAGTCAATACCAGGGGATCTGCCAACCGAGCTGGACCTGCCCAATCAAACCTGTTACGCACTGTAGAAGGGGATAAAGTTCCTGTAGTGCACGTAAGAAACATGCTGGGTAAAACAGTCTGGGCTACTCCTGCCTCAGGAAAAGGCAAACCCATTTGTGGAATTGCTTTTGCTCAGGGACCTGGATGCACTTGGTGGGTAATGCAAAAGAATGGGGAGGTCCGGTGTGTACCTCAAGGGGATTTGATACTGGGTGAGAATAGCCCATGAGTTGAATTGTAGTATGTTAATTATTATATAATAATGTATGTCATCACTACCATGATTGCTATATATCATAGATGAAAATGGTGATTAATTAGAATGTATTGGAAAGAGTGTAACCTGAGCATGACATAAATGGTATGGAATAAGGGGTGGATATCTGTCCTGGTTCCAGTTAGGACAGAGTTAATTTTTCCTCATAGTAGCTGGTAGGGTGCTATGTTTTGGATTAGGATGAGAAGAGCGCTGATAACATGCTGATGTTTTAATTGTTGCAGAGCAGTGTTTACACCAGGCCAAGGACTTTTCGGCTTCTCGCTCTGTCCTGCCAGCGAGCAGGCTGGGGGTGCAGCAGGAGCTGGGAGGGGACAGACCCAGGACAGCTGACCCAAACTGGCCAAAGGGGTATTCCATACCATCTGACGTCATGCTAAACAATATATAGGGGTGGCTGGCCGGGGTGGGGGGCCGGCTGCTCGGGAATAGGCTGGGCATCGGTCAGCGGGTGGTGAGCAATTGCATTGTGCATCACTTGTTTCTTACACATTATTATTATTAATACTATTATCATTATCACTATTATTATTATTGTTATTATTATATTCCTGTCTTAATAAACTGTCTTTATCTCAACTCACCGGCTTCACTTTCCCGTTTCTCTCCCCCATCCCAGAGAGGGAGGGGGGAGGGTGAGCGAACGGCTGTGTGGTGTTTAGCTGCCAGCCGGGTTAAACCACAACACCAGGCCAGGATCTAAATCCGATGGTGCTGTTGGTAACGTGAAGTTCAGGAAGCTCTTCTGGGTTTTTCTGCTCTTCCATGTGGATTTTTGCCCTGTGAAGGTGGTGTACTGAGCTCTTTTCTTACCAACAAATAGGTTTAAAAGCAGTTACAGTTTAACATCTACATGCTTGGGTGTTATTAACACAGCATTGCATACTGAGCTGGTGCTTGGTAGGAGAAAACATAAATCTTACCTGGGAAACTCGGACACTCTCAACTACATACTGCTACGAAGAAACTCAGCTGTAAGAGTGCCCTTAATTAACACATCACCAGAGCTATTGTGCTACTGACGGTTGAAGGCACCTTTTTCCAACGCTGTCTTATTGGAAGTCGATACAGACTGGCAGTATGCAGTTGGTTCCCATCTTCTGCTCCAGCAGAAGTCCTATTTTAATTAACCAGCAGGTCCCTCTGAGTGGCTTTGCTAAAACTCCTGCAGTAGGAAGTATCCTACGAGAGCCAAGTTACTAAACTGATGTGTGGTTTTCCCTTAATCCCCTCACCCCTGACTTTCTAGCTCCTGACGACACTGCCAACGTGTGCAGTGCTAGGTGCCAGCTGCCATGGTTTATATGTACTGTAAAATTAGTGATTTGGGACTTGTGAGCACTGAGAACAGGTTAGCAATTGCTTAAGAGCTTTACTTTCTCGTTCTGCTAATGCACATGAAATTCTTCAGGAACTGCAGCACAAGAACCGTCTTGCACAGGATCTCTGGAAGCAGGAAATAGCCGCTCTGTGGACCTCTCTCTTCCTTTGATATGTTAAGGGCTCTTTAGAAGAGCAGAAGATGGAGCAGCTCTTCCTGGGAGGGAGAACGGGGCTATTCGCAGCTCGTTCCAGTGGTCCCAGGTGTCTCATGGTTGTGACATTTGTGGCTGGGGGAGACCGCTCAGTCGAGTCATTGGTCACTTCCTGGCTTTGCAGAACACAGACTTTCAGAGTAAAGGTGTCGCTGTCGCTCTGGGCCTGGGAGATGGGCGAAACATCTTAGGCTTGAAACTGATTCTCTGCAGAGTGGCGTGCTCAGATCTGAGCACATCGTCTTGGCCTGTTCTGTGCTTCGACCATGGGAAGATGAATGGTTTACCTATGCACTGTTAAATATAATTTGACACCTAGCACACAACACTTTCAGCCCGTGGGGTGCTTTAACAAGCAGGTAAATCAGCGGGGACTGTTTTGCAGCCAGGGCGATGCTGGGTGATTAAAAAGCAGGGTCAGAGCAAGGAGTTTATGGTGTTCTTTCTTGCTTGTCATCCGACTGTCTGCTTACACTGTTCTAAAAAAAAACAAAACAAAAAATCCGAAACGGGGTAAGCATCTTTAATATCTTTATTATAAATGGAAGGCACAAAACAGGCCAGCAACAGAGACTGTCCAAGAGAAATACTTTATGCTTTATAAACAAACAAGAAATTACCCTTAGGTAGGTGTGATAATCCTTCTCTAATGCATTCTTTGGAGTGCAAAAATATTTTGTTCCCTTCTTGCTCTTCTCTCCAGGACAAAGGCAGAATAGCCAACTGGAAAGTTAGACCAGGGAGGTCAGTTTGTTCCATACTGAGAAAGACAAGCCTGTAAAACAAACTAGGCAGGTTTTCTTTGGACTAGTTATCTTCCTTCAGCAAAGGCAAAGTTTATGACACTTGTTGGCATGTATTTCCAGACCCCCAGCTACCGTGACTGTAGTGCATCTGTAATTCTTTTGTACAAAAAGAGTTCAAAATCTCGTAACGCAAAAACTTTACTAGCACCCTGGAGAAAAAAGAAATCTAAAAATCTTGCCAACTTCAATTACAGACCTGCTGAGTGCACCAGAGTTACTCATTTTTATTCAGGCTTTCAGGGGCTAGTTCAGTTGGTTTCTGTTCAGCACTTGGATCGCCATATTGGCAGATGTCAGTTAAAAAAAAAAAAAAAAAAGCTTTTGAGATCTTTTTTAAAATGAGACTGCTTTTATGGCATTTAGGGCTGTGAGGTATCCTTGGTTTTTGCTTTCTTCCGATTCCTTAGACCAGATCCATTCATATCCTGAACAGCGTTCTGGGTCTCTTCAGGAAAATGGAAGGCAACAAGCAAAATGATGAGCTCCTTGGGCATTCAAAAGAGCTCAGTCTGGAAAAGATTTCAAGTCCAACTTCCATGCTAAGGAGCACCAGTAATTTTTAGAAGTAGATGCAGAGGAACCTGCATGGCACTAAGTGTGTTTCTGAAGGTGCTAAAGGTCAGAAGTGACGATTCCTGTCGATACTAAAGAAGAGAAGGAAACCTTGCACTTAACTTCTGTTTTTATTCCCTTTGTCAAGCAGTCAAAACCAATACCTAATATGAGAACCCAACTTTTCCTCTCTTTACTTTAGATTTGGGAAAATTCCCTGCCAAAAAAATATTTCCTGGAAAATTCACTAGTGTTTGTGTGAGTAAAAGGTTCCAACCTTTTATTATTAATTTGTAAGAACTATTTCATCCGCTTTTGTCCAGAAGAGTCCGAAATAATTTGCACAGAAATGTGCAGCATTTTAATGAAAGGATTCAGAATCACTCTAATTTGAACTTTATCTGGTCTGGTTGCAGGTTTTATGACATTTAGTGTCTTAAAAAAAAAATATCAAAATATCTGACTTCACATCAGAAAAAAAAACCTGCTTGCGGCTAAATAAAATCTGTTGCAGCTCTGGTCATTGAAAAATCATTGGCTGTTAAATTGGACCTAAGTCATCTTTTCTAACCTTTCATGATCTTGCAGCAATGGATGATGACGGATATATGGATTAGGGAACAGCACGTGATGGCAAACCTGCGGTATTTGCTACAGCGCAGAAAGAAAACAAATTGCTTCCAAAAAATCAAACTAATTCAAAATTCTTGGTATCATGCAGCCATGCCACTGGCAAAGTGAGCATTGCCCTGCCTCTCAAAGCTTGCTGTATCCTTGATCTGCTGTCTTCCTGCTGTTAATTGATTGCAACTCTACGTGTCTGATCAGGGCTACGAGTTGTTCTCCATATGGATACCATACAACATATACTGTGCACGCTTGTGTGTATAGATATGTTTATCCTGTATGCATGTACATATGTATGCATATTTGTGTGCTGGCCCCCAGATCACTCATGGTATAAAGCATTGGCCTCGAAGGCATACTCATCAAAATATTTGGTAGATCCTCCATTTTTTTCTAGCTCCCTCAAAATGAGAGAGTTTTTACGCGCTCTCTGCATCAAAAAGGCAAAAATTCTGATTTCCACTGTCGCTCTCGCTAACTTTCTATCACTCACTCCTCGTGTGTGTCTAAACACATATGTGTGTATGCGTATGCACATTTGTGTATTTATATGCACTGGTGCATTTTTTGCTGTACAGGTAATAAAGACAGGGAAAGGTTTTTGTCTTTTCTTAATAGGTGAAGAAATCTTGAAGACCAGAGATTGGAACATACTGAATTTTAAATTAAAAAAAAAAAAAAAAAGTTAAATTGTCCGGCTGTGGAAGATGGATCCTCATTTTTGCAGCCACTTTGAATCACGAGTTCATCTCTAAATGCGCTGTTTTTTTTTGTTTTTGTTTTGTTTTGTTGGGTTTTTTTTTTTTGGTTTTTATTTTTTGAAGAGCTAACTAACCCTGGCTGTCTCCAGTCTGAGAGAGTATTCAAATGGACTTGCTTCCTCCATTAGTTATAAGCTGTTTAAAAGCACATCCTATGTTTGAATTGTGGATGAGAGGTTCCCTTGGCAAAGTGAGGAGGCAAATTCTTCCTACCCCTTTATCATTAATTCACGGATTCAGTGTTGGTTCGGCCTCCAGGAGAAGTTCACTGGAAGTCTTTGAAGATCGCTAACTTTGCTGAGGTTGTCCAGGTAGGTGAACTCGAAGACCCACAGTGACTGGAACATGCTATTTAACGCGTCATACTGCGTTCTGTAGCAGTTACTGGTAGCCATAGTTGATCATTGCCTTGCACGTATGATCAGGTGTTTTTTTAAGAAGTGACTCCATTTTCAGGCTTTTTTTTTCCATTTTTTTCACGAAGGGGTAGAGTAGGAGGAGGAAGCAGAATGGTCTTTGGTTAACGTGATAACCAGATAGATTCTGAAGTCTGATAGATTCTGGGCCCCATAGGACCCACCCCTGTGACCCCCGGAGGGCCCCCGGGCGCAGCATAGGACCCACCCCGGTGACCTGTGGTGCTTGTACACAGTGCACTGAGCTGCTTGTACACAGTAGGGGCTTGCATTTGGGGGGGTGTTGGGAGCTGCTTGTACAATATAGGGATCTGCATCTGGAGGGGGTTGGGAGCTGCTTGTACACCTTTGGGACTTGCATCTGGGGGGTGCTTCGGAGCTGCTTGTACACTGTAGGGTCCTGCCTTGTGCAGGGTTTGTAGCTGCTTCTACACCTTTGGGGTCTGCAGCTGGGGGGGGGGGGGGTGACAGGTGCTTGTCTGCTGTAGGTGGCCACGTTGGGGGAGTTGGGAGCTGCTTGTACACTGTAAGGGTCTGGGTCTTGGGGGGGGTTGGGGCTGTTTGTACACCTTTGGGGCCTGCCTCTGGGGAGGGTGGGGAGTTGCTTGTATGCCTTTGGGGCCTGTGTTTGGGGGGGGGGTTGGAGTCTGTGCCGGGGGGGTTGGGAGCTGCTTGTACGCTCTAGGGTCCTCTGGCGGGCTTTGGGGCCTCCCTTTGAGGGGGGAGGTGGGAGCTGGTTGTACACCTTTGGGGCCTGAGTCTTGGGGGGGGGGGTTGGGGCCTGCCTCTGGGGGGCAGGTTGGGAGCTGTTTGTACACCTTTGGGGCCTGCGTCTGGGGGGTTGGGGCTGGGGCCGGGACCTGGGGCCTGCATCTGGGTGGGGTGGGGTCCAGTTCATGGGGGGGGGGTTGGGAGCTGCTTGTGGACAGTTGGGGTCTGCATCCAGGTGTGGATAGCGTAAGAGGATAGGTAAGGGGATCGAGGTTGTGGGAATAAAAATATTTTTGCACAGTTACATCGTTTAGAGGGAAGGAAGGTGGTATTGATATATGCTTGCAGTGATAAGAAAGCTTAACAGACAACCTTGTAAAATGCAGACAACCAGAATCCTTAGAGCAATTGGGTAGAAATCACGGTGTAAGAAACATTACCACCTTAAAGAGGAAAACAGTCAAGAAAAAAAGAAAATTGACTTGTAACAGGCCAGCAGCTGTGTATTTTCTGTGAAGCACCGGATAGATTGTGAACCTGGATTACCGAGTCAATGGGGAAACTGGGGAGGGTCCCGGTCATCAAGAGGAAAAAAAAAAAATGTATATAAACTGTGTTAGGGAACTAGTAGGTGGCTTGTGGGACGCCTGCCATTGCAATCGTGAATAAAAATGCTACTTCACTGAGATCCTTGCCTGAGCCTATGTTATTGGTTACAGAGTGTTTCTAATAAGGTGTTAGGGTGTTAAGGTTTCTTTTTTTTAAGGTTAACGTGATAAGCAGCTAGATTGTGAATTCAATTGTAGCAACCTGAGGCAGTAGCACGGACGTTTTTGAGGCTGTACTATATTTTCCTTGTTGGTTTCCTTTTGGTTACAGGGAGACAACTGTTCCTTCCGCCACTGCGAAGCTGCTCTGGGGAACGAGACGGTCTGCAAGCTGTGGCAGGAGGGTCGTTGTTTCAGGAATGTCTGCCTGAATGATTCAGACACATGGAAATTGATGTGAGTGCCTAAAGATGTGTTCTCAAAATAAATCAACAAAAGCATTTTTCAGTGCTGTAGGTGTGCTGATTGTGCTTTTGCAGGATAGAGTCCTTTGCTTTGGAATTACACTGGTTTCTGTTACCAGGAGAGGGGGTGGGAGGAAGGAGAGGGAAATAAAATCAATGCCTTAGGTACGTCTTAGCAAGATTTTCTTTTATTAGATGCCGACAGTATTTTCTCAACAGATGCAGAATAACCGCTAACTAGACTGCTAAAACCTGCTGGAGCAGGGGGGTAATAAACAGGCTGTACTAGCCTCCTGAGAGCAGGCTTGATAATGATCTATCAGGTCTCTTGTGTCCCGGAGTCCTTCAGATAATGCTGTTCTAGCTGCCTGGGCTAGGAAGCAGTGGGGAAAGTTAAAGGTGCAGAAGAACGACGTCTCCAAGAAGTAGTTCTGGATAGAGTTAACCTAGGCAATTTAAGATGTTCTTTTTCCCTCTGAATAATCCTAGTATAATCCTAGGTGTATTAGTTTAACCCACCCTAAAGTGATGTCTGAGAGTGCCTGTCTTCTCAAACTGAATGATGACAAGGCTAAACGTGCATAGTGGTTACAGCTTCTGCAAACTTTGTGAATATGCCCGGAAATACTATACTTGAGTGATAAAGTGACCTTTGGAATGATGTTTCAGCACTGTATTGTGACAGCCCTATTGCGGTCATGATCCGGAACTGTGCATCTCTTTGCAAACCTTAGGTGCATGTTATCACGAGCTTGTCTTTCTTTCTGTCTTCAGAAAAAGCGCAGTGAGATTCCCTGCTACTGGGAGAAGCAGCCAGTAGGCTGTCAGAAAGCCAACTGTGCTTTTCATCACGCAAAGGGACGTTACATCGATGGAGTCTTCGTTAGAGTGAGTTTAGGTCCTTTTTCTTTAAGTATTGAGGAATTAATTTTGAATATTCCTTAGTGGGTGCCAATACTGTAGGAGACATCAGGTACCCGTTCATTTGTGAGTGCAGGAAAAGGTCTGCAGTCCTAGGTGGTCAGCTAAACCGAGTGTCCTGCTGGTGTACTGCTGGTATTTGTTTTCTGCTTTCATGCTCAGCTTCTCTCTGCTTTGTGTGATATTTGCCTTGCAGTTTGCTTTCTGTTGTTTCGTCTTCTGCTGGGTGGTAGGGAGATGTGTTGTTGTTTGAAGGCAAGTCATTGTTCACGGTGTAAACAGTGGCGGGATGGGCAAAAGGAGATGCTGCATTCATTGCCTGTGCAGGTTATCTGCCTTAGCTACCATCTTCGTGCATTGTGGCCAAAGTTTTAAACTGCCATGTTACTGATGATCCTCCTCTTCCTCTAGCTACACTGCCAAGTGTATCAAATCACGATGATTTGAAAGTGGCTCAGATGTCACTGCAGCAAAACAAACTTTCTGTCCAGTCCAATCCCTCTCCATAGCTAAGGCGGGTGACGAAAGTGGAAAACTCGGAAAATGTCCCAAGCCCTACACACCCTCCAGTTGTAATCAATGCTGCAGATGATGATGAAGATGACGATGGTGAGCATGCTTTGGTTCTTGGAAGGACTTTGTGCTGTAAATGAATGTATAAATCACAGATGAGCTGAGGTCTGACTAGCGATAGGGCAGGCAGTCTGGTCAGCTCGCTGGTGGCTTTGTCTGGCGGTCAGTGGACAGAACCTGAAATGCTGGAGGAAAGCTTAGAACCACTCTTGGCTTTAGCTGGTCTGTTGTGTAAAGCTCTATGTGAAAGTAGGAGGGAAATTCCTTTTTCTTCTGTCTGAAGAGTAATATGTTGTGTAGTAGTTAAAGCTGCAGAGAGAATCTAGAGTCCGAGATGTTTTGTCCTAGTGTAGTCTCCTTACGAGTTCATCAGGTCAGTGTAGCTGTATTAAAAAAAAAGAAAAAAAAAGCTTTTTTATATGAGCCATGGACTGGAGTGTCATCGCATGAGCTACATAATCATGAACAATCTGGTCTATGCATAGCTGAACAGATTTTTCCCCTTCAGACCAGCTTTCTGCGGAAGGAGAAGAAACTAAAACTCCCGTCCAGCAACCAGCTGAGGAAGGCCAAAATGGATTACGGATGATTTCCACTCGGAAAGCCAGTGCTACTACTGCTAAGCAAGGTATTCCGGCACCTGTAGTAGGATAAATCGGAAGGAGAACTTGCCAATGAACTCGAAAGCAATGTGGCGTAAAAACACAACAGAATGTAGGGGTGCTGAATGGACTCGGTTATTTCCATGATCTCATTTCTCCCTGATACCATCATGTGCCCATTGGGTCAGAAAGTTGAACTCCTTTTCTTTCCTTTTGGAGAACAAAACAGGGTCACAGCATGGAGTTTAAATGGCTGCACGTGCAGCCTGGCAACCACTGTTGAAAGCCATATCTAACGATAGAGGGATCTAATATCACGTAAATGGATTAAAATGAAAACTACAGCTTTTACCCTGAAGGGTGAAAGGAGGGGCAAAATGCCATTGATTCTATGGTTGTTTCACTTGTGAGGAGTGTTGACAGGCTTTATTCTAAATACTTCTGAAAGTTCCTGAGCACTAAGAAGCCTGAGGATCTGTGGTCCTCAGTGAGTGCCTCTAAGTCTTAGTCTCATTAAGTGTTTTCTGTTTTCAGAGGACGGTCTGAATTTTGGAATAAAAACACTTGAAGAAATCAAATCGCAGAAAATGAAGGAAAAAACTAAGAGACACGGTGGTGAGTTAATATTCCCTACTTTCTTACCCTGTTCACCTTCATCCCGTTTGACGTTCTTTTTTAAAAAAGAAATTCTTCCAGCAATACCGGGTAGCTGGCTATGCTTTGGTGAATCCAACTATTTGCCAAAGAAGTGAAATTTGATTGGCTTCAGAATGGCAGGTGATGGTGGCTGGGAGCTGCTTGAGGGAGAGACTTCCATTTTTAGCTGGGGGCATCGAGCAACCTGATTCTCAGCCAGCTGGTATTCTAGATGGGAATTGCAAGGGCAACCAGAGGCAAATTAGTCACCTCTCTTATTTACATGCTCTGGTCACTGTATGTTTGACAGTAACGGATAATTAAAGTTCTGTGTTCTTTGCGATAGTTTGTTATGTTTGGTAAACTTCCTTATGTTTTGCTTGCTCTGAACAGAAGGTCCTTCAAGATCTTCTCTTCCTCCCGTCGATTCTATGATTTTTCCTGCTCCGGAAAAGGAAAATGTCCGGACAGGGGTGAGAACTGTGACGCCGTCTACAGAGGAAGGTAATAATTAATGCTTTTGTTTTGATTTCATTCCTCCTAAACTGGAAGGTTAAAACAGGAGCTCCGGGGCTCCCGGGGTCCCGCCAGGGGTCACCGGGGTGGGTCCTCGGGGGCACCTGGGGGCTTGCCGGGGGTCACCGGGGTTTGTACTCGGGGGCGCCTGGGGCTTGCCGGGGGTCACCGGGGTGGGTGCTCGGGGGCGCCTGGGGTCCCGGCGGGGGTCACCGGGGTGGGTCCTCGGGGGCGCCCGGGGGCTTGCCCGTGGTTACTGGGGTGGGTCCTAGGGGGCGCCCGGGGTTTTCCAGGGGTCACCGGTATGGGTCCTTGGGGGTGCCCGGGGGCTTCCCGGGGGTCACCGGGGTGGGTCCTCGGGGACGCACGTGGGCTTGCCGCGGGTCACCAGCGTGGATCCAAGGGGGTGCCCGGGTGCTTGCCGGGGGTCACCGGGGTGGGTCATTGGAGGCGGCCGGGGGCTTGCCGGGGGTCACCGGGGTGGGTCCTCGGGGGCGCCCATGGTCCCGCCGGGGGTCACCGGGGTGGGTCCTCGGAGACGCCCGGGGGCTTGCCATAGGTCACCGGGGAGGGTACTCGGGGGCGCCCAGGGTCCCGCCGGGGTTTACCGGAGTGGGTCCTAGGGGGCACCGGGGGCTTGGCGGGGCTCACCGGGGTGGGTCCTCAGAGGCGCCCGGGGGCTTGGCGGGGGTCACCGGGGAGGGTCCTCGGAGGCGCCCGGGGGCTTGCCGGGGGTCACCGGGATTGGGTCCTCGGGGGCGCCCGGGGGCTTGCCGGGGGTCACCGGGGTGGGTCCTCGGGGCTCCTGGGGTGCCGCCGGGGGTCACCGGGGTGCGTCCTTGGGGGCTCCCGGGGGCCTGCCGGGGGTCACCGGGGTGGGTCCTCGGGGGCTCTCGGGGCCTTGTCGGCGGTCACCGGGGTATGTCCTCGGGGGCGCCCCGGGGCTTGTCGGGGGTCTCCGGGGTGGGTCCTCGGGGGCACCAGGGGTCCCTCCGGGGGTCACCGGGGTGGGTCCTCGGGGGCGCCAGGGGTCCCTCCGGGGGTCACCGGGGTGGGTCCTCGGGGGCGCCCGGGGACTTGCCATGGGTCACCGGGGTGGGTCCTCCGGGGCGCCCAGGGTCCCGCCGGGGGTCACCGGGGTGGGTCCTCGGGGGCGCCCGGGGTCCCTCCGGGGGTCACCTGGATAGGTCCTCAGGGGCGCCTGGGGTTTGCCGGGGGTCACCAGGGTAGGTCCTCTGGGGCGTCCAGGGGCTTGCCGGGGGTCACCGGGGTGGGTCCTCGGGGGCGCCCGGGGGATTGCCGGGGGTAACCGGGGTGGGTCCACAGAGGTGCCCGGGGGCTTGCCGGGGGTCACCGGGGTGGGTCCTCGGGGGTGCCCAGGGTCCCACCAGATGTCAGCAGGAGTGGGTCCTCGGGGGCGCTCGCGGTCCCGCCGGGGGTCACCGGGGTTGGTATTCGGCGGCGCCTGGGGGCTTGCCGGGGGTGACTGGGGTGGGTCCTCGGGGGCCCCCGGGGTCCCACCGGGGGTCACCGGGGTGGGTCCTCGGGGGCACCCGGGGCTTGCCGGGGGTCACCGGGGTGGGTCCTCGGGGGCGCACGGGGGCTTCCCGGGGGTCACGGGGGTGGATCATCCGGGGCGCCCGGGGGCTTCCCGGGTGTCACCGGGGTGGGTCCTCAGGGGCGCCCGGGGTCCCACCAGGGTTCACTGGGGTGGGTCCTTGGGGGCGCCCGGGGCTTGCCGGGGGTCACCGGGGTGGGTCCTCGGGGGCACCTGGGGGCTTGCCGTGGGTCACTGGGGTGGGTTCTCGGGGGCTCCCAGGGGCTTGCTGGGGGTCACCGGGGTGGGTCCTCGGGGGCGCCCAGGGTCCCACCAGATGTCAGCGGGGTGGGTCCTCGGGGGCGCCCAGGGTCCCACCAGATGTCAGCGGGGGAGGGTCCTCCGGGGCGCTCGGGGTCCCACCGGGGGTCACTGGGGTTGGTACTCGGGTTCGCCTGGGGGCTTGGGGGGGTGACTGTGGTGGGTCCTCGGGGGCGCCCGGGGTCCCACCGGGGGTCACCAGGGTGGGTCCTTGGGGTCACCGGGGTCCCGCCGGGGGTCACTGGGGTGGGTCCTCGGAGGCGCCCGGGGGCTTCAAGGGGGTCACTGGGGTGGGCCCTCGGGGGCGCCCGGAGGCTTGCCAGGGGTCAACGGGGTGGGTCCTCGGGGGCGCCCGGGGTCCCGCCGGGGGTCTCCAGGGTGGGTACTCGGGGGCGCCCGGGGGCTTGCCATAGGTCACCGGGGAGGGTCCTCGGGGGCGCCCGGGGGCTTGCCAGGGGTCACCGGGGAGGGTACTCGGGGTCGCCCGGGGGCTTGCCGGTGGTCACTGGTGTGGGTCGACGGGGGCGCCTGGGGTCCCGCCGGGGGTCACCGGGGTGGGTCCTCGGAGGCAGCTGGGGGTTTGCAGGGGGTCACCGGGGTGGGTCTTCGGAGGCGCCCGGGGGCTTGCCGGGGTCACCGGGTTTCGTCCTCGGGGGCAGCTGGGGGCTTGCCGGGGGTCACCGGGGTGGGTCCTCTAAGGCGCCCGGGGGCTTGGCGGGGGTCACCGGAGTGGGTCCTCGGGGGCGCCCGGGGTGCCCCCGGGGGTCACCGGGGTGGGTCCTTGGGGGCTCCCGGGGGCCTGCCGGGGGTCACCGGGGTGGGTCCTCGGGGGCGCCCGGGGGCTTGCCCGTGGTTACCGGGGTGGGTTCTAGGGGGCGCCCGCGGGCATGTCGGGGGTCCCCGGGGTGGGTCCTCGGGGGCACCCAGGGGCTTGTCGGGGGTCTCCGGGGTGGGTCCTCGGAGGCGCCAGGGGTCCCTCCGGGGGTCACCGGGGTGGGTCCTCGGGGGCGCCCGGGGTCCCGCCGGCGGTCACCTTGTTGGGTCCTCGGGGGCGCCCGGGGACTTGCCATGGGTCACCGGGGTGGGTCCTCCGGGGCGCCCAGGGTCCCGCCGGGTGTCACCGGTGTGGGTCCTCGGGGGCGCCCGGGGTCCCTCCGGGGGTCACCGGGATAGGTCCTCAGGGGCGCCCGGGGTTTGCCGGGGGTCACCAGGGTAGGTCCTCTGGGGCGTCCGGGGGCTTGCCGGGGGTCACTGGGATGGGTCCTTGGGGACGCCCGGGGGATTGCCGGGGGTAACCGGGGTGGGCCCACGGAGGTGCCCGGGGGCTTGCCTGGGGTCACCGGGGTGGTTCCCGGTGACTCCAGAGAATCCACTGGCACCACTGGGGACCCACCCCGGTGACCCCAGAGAGTCCACTGGCAGCACTGGGGACCCACCCCGGACACTCCAGAGAGTCTACAGGCACCACTGCGGACCCACCCCGGTGACTCCAGAGAGACATCTGGAACCTATGTGGACCCACCCCGGTGACTCCAGAGAGTCCACTTGCACCACTGGGGACCCACCCATGTGACCCCAGAGAGTGCACTGGCACCACAGGGTACCCACCCCGTTTACTCCAGAGAGTCCACTGGCACCTCTGGGGACCCACCCCGGTGACTCCAGAGAGTCCACTGGCACCACGGGGGACCCACCCCGGTGACAAAAGAGAGTGCACTAGCACCAAAGGGGACCCACCCCGGTGACTTCAGAGAGTCCACTTGCACCACTGGGGACCCACCCCGGTGGCTCCAGAGAGTCCACTTGCACCACTGGGGACCCACCCAGGTCACTCCAGAGAGTCCACTTGCGTCACGAGGGACGCACCCCGGTGACTCCAGACAGTCCATTGGCACCACTGGGGACCCACCGTGTTGACTCCAGAGAGTCCACTGGCACCACTGGGGACCCACCACGGTGACAAAAGAGAGTGCACTAGCACCAAAGGGGACCCACCCCGGTGACTCCAGAGAGTCCACTTGCACCACTGGGGACCCACCCCGGTGGCTCCAGAGAGTCCACTTGCACCACTGGGGACCCACCCAGGTCACTCCAGAGAGTCCACTTGCGTCACGAGGGACGCACCCCGGTGACTCCAGACAGTCCATTGGCACCACTGGGGACCCACCGTGTTGACTCCAGAGAGTCCACTGGCACCACTGGGGACCCACCACGGTGACTCCAGAGAGTCCACTGCCACCACTTGGGACCCACCCCGGTGACTTCAGAGAATCCACTTGAACCACTGGGGACCGACCACGGTGACTCCAGAGAGTCGACTGGCACCACTGCGGACCCACCCCGGTGACTCCAGAGAGTCCACTTGCACCACTGGGGACCCACCCAGGTGACTCCAGAGAGTCCACTTGCATCACGATGGACCCACACAGGTGACTCCAGAGAGTCCAGTTGCATCACGAGGGACCCACCCTGTTGACTCCAGAGAGTCTCCTGGCACCACTGGGGACCCACCCCGGTGACAAAAGAGAGTCCAGTTACATCACTGTGGACCCACCCCGCTGACTCCAGAGAGTCCACTGGCAGAACTGGGGACCCACCCCGGTGACTCCACTGGCACTACTAGCACCACTGGAGACCCACCCCGGTGACTCCAGAGAGTCCATTTGCACCACTGGGGACCCACCCCGGTGACTCCAGAGAGTCCATTTGCACCACTGGGGACCCACCCCGGTGACTCCAGAGAGTCCACTGGCACCACCGGGGACCCAGCCTGGTGGCTCCAGAGAGTGCACTGGCGCCACAGGAGACCCACTCCGGTGACTCCAGAGAGTGCACTAGCGCCACCGGGGACCCTCCCTGGCGACTCCAGAGAGTGCACTTGCGCAACTGGGGACGTACAACGGTGACTCCAGAGAGTGCACTGGCACCACTGGGGACGCACCGCCGTGACTCCAGAGCGTGCACTGGCGCCATTGGGTACGCACCGCCGTGACTCCAGAGAGTGCACTGGTACCACAGGGGATGCACCCGGGCGACTCCAGAGAGTGCACTGGCACCACCGGGGATGCACCCCTGGCGACTCCAGAGAGTGCACTGGCACCACCGGAGATGCACTCCGGTGACTCCAGAGAGTGCACTGGCACCACTGGGGATGCACCCCGGAGACTCCAAAGAGTGCAGTGGCACCACCGGGGATGCACCCGGGTGACTCCAGAGAGTGCACTGGCGCCACCGGGGACCCACCCAGGTGACTCCAGAGAGTGCACTGGCACCACCGGGGACCCTCCCTGGCGACTCCAGAGAGTGCACTGGTGCCCCTGGGGACCCACCCCGGCGACTCCAGAGAGTGCACTGGCACCCCTTGGGACGCACCCCGGGACTCCAGAGGGTGCACTGGCGCCACTGGGGACGCACCGCGGTGACTCCAGAGAGTGCACTGGCTCCACTGGGGACGCACCCCGGTGACTCCAGAGAGTGCCCTGGCGTTACTGGGGACGCACCGCGGTGAGTCCAGAGTGTGCCTTGGCGCCACTGGGGACACAGCGCCGTGACTCCAGAGAGTGCCCTGGCGCCACTGGGGACGCAGCGCTGTGACTCCAGAGAGTGCCCTGGCGACACTGGGGACGCACCCCGGTGACTCCAGAGAGTGCCCTGGCGCCACCGGGGATGCACCCGGGCGACTCCAGAGAGTGCACTGGCGCCACTGGGGACGCACCGCGGTGAGTCCAGAGAGTGCACTGGCGCCCCTGGGGATGCACCCCGGTGACTCCAGAGAGGACACTGGCGCCACCGGGGACCCAGCCCGGTGACTCTGGAGAGTGCACTGGTGCCACTGGGGACGCACTCCGGTGACTCCAGAGAGTGCACTGGCGCCCCTGGGGACGCACACCGGTGACTCCAGAGAGTGCACTGGCACCACCGGGGATGCACCCTGGTGACTCCAGAGAGTGCACTGGCACCACCGGGGATGCACCCGGGCGACTCCAGAGAGTGCACTGGCAAAACCGGGGACCCACCCCGGTCATTCCAGAGAGTGCACTGGGGCCACCGGGGACCCACCCCGGTGACTCCAGAGAGTGCACTGGCGCCCCTGGGGACCCACTCCGGTGATTCCAGAGAGTGCACTGGCGCCACTGGGGACCCAGCCTTGTGACTCCAGAGAGTGCACTGGCACCACCGGGGACTGACCCCGGTGACTACAGAGAGTGCACTGGCGCCACCGGGGACCCTCCCTGGCGATTCCAGAGAGTGCACTTGCGCAACTGGGGACGTACAACGGTGACTCCAGAGAGTGCACTGGCACCACTGGGGACGCACCGCCGTGACTCCAGAGCGTGCACTGGCGCCATTGGGTACGCACCGCCGTGACTCCAGAGAGTGCACTGGTACCACAGGGGATGCACCCGGGCGACTCCAAAGAGTGCACTGGCACTACCGGTGTTGTACCCTGGCGACTCCAGAGAGTGCACTGGCGCCCCTTGGGACGCACCCCGGTGACTCCAGAGGGTGCACTGGCGCCACTGGGGACGCACCGCGGTGACTCCAGAGAGTGCACTGGCGCCCCTGGGGACCCACTCCGGTGACTCCAGAGAGTGCACTGGCGCCCCTGGGGACCCACTCCGGTGATTCCAGAGAGTGCACTGGCGCCACTGGGGACCCAGCCTTGTGACTCCAGAGAGTGCACTGGCGCCACCGGGGACCGACCCCGGTGACTACAGAGAGTGCACTGGTGCCACCGGGGACCCTCCCGGGCGACTCCAGAGAGTGCACTTGCGCCACTGGGGACGTACACCGGTGACTCCAGGGAGTGCACTGGCACCACTGGGGATGCATCCCTGTGACTCCAGAGAGTGCACTGGCACCACTGGAGATCCACCCCGGTGACTCCAGAGAGTGCACTGGCACCACTGGGGATGCACCCCGGTGACTCCAGAGAGTGCACTGGCACCACCGGGGATGCACCCGGGCGACTCCAGAGAGTGCACTAGCGCCACCGGGGACCCACCCTGGTGATTCCAGAGAGTGCACTGGCGCCACAGGGGACCCACCCCGGCGACTCCAGAGAGTGCACTGGCGCCACCCGGGACCCACCCCGGTGACTCCAGAGAGTGCACTGGAACCACCGGGAACGCACCCGGGCGACTCCAGAGAGTGCACTGGCACCATCGGGGACCGACCCCGGTGACTCCAGAGAGTGCACTGGCGCCACCCGGGACCCACCCCGGTGACTCCAGAGAGTGCACTGGCGCCACAGGGGACCCACCCAGGTTACTCCAGAGAGTGCACTGGCGCCACCGTGGACGCACCCCGGTGACTCCAGAGAGTGCACTGGCACCACCGGGGACCCTCCCGGTGACTCCAGAGAGTGCCCTGGCGCCCCTGGTAATGCACCCCGGCGACTCCACAGAGTGCCCTGGCGCCCCTGGGGAGGCACCCCGGTGACTCCAGAGCATGCCCTGGCGCCACTGGGAACGCACCCCGGCGACTCCAGAGAGTGCCCTGGCGCCACTGGGGACGCATCGCGGTGACTCCAGGGAGTGCCTTCGCGCCACTGGGGACGCAGCGCCGTGACTCCAGAGAGCGCCCTGGCGCCACTGCACAAGCGCACCGGGACGCACCCCGGTGACTCCAGAGAGTGCCCTGGCGCCCCTGGGGACGCACCTCGGCGACTCCAGAAAGTGCCCTGGCGCCCCTGGGGACGAACCCCGGTGACTCCAGAGAGTGCACTGGCGCCCCTGGGGACGCGCCCCAGCGACTCCAGATAGTGCACTGGAGCCCCTGGGGATGCACCCCGGCGACTCCGAGAGTGCACTGGCGCCCCTGGGGACGCACCCCGGCGACTCCAGAGAGTGCACAAGCGCACCTGGGGACGCAACCCGGCGACTCCAGAGAGTGCACTGGCACCACCGGGGATGCACCACCGTGACTCCAGAGAGTGCACTGGCAGCACCGGTGATGCACCCCCGGTGACGCCAGAGAGTGCACTGGCACCACTGGGGATGCACGCCGGAGACTCCAAAGAGTGCAGTGGCACCTCCGGGGATGAACCCCGGTGACTCCAGAGAGTGAACTGGAACCACCGGGAACGAACCCGGGCGACTCCAGAGAGTGCACTGGCACCACTGGGGACCGACCCCGGTGACTCCAGAGAGTGCACTGGCGCCACCCGGGACCCAGCCCGGTGACTCCAGAGAGTGCACTGGCACCACCGGGGACGCACTCCGGTGACTCCAGAGAGTGCACTGGCGCCACCGGGGACCCACCAGGGTGACTCCAGAGAGTGCACTGGCGCCCCTGGGGACCCTCCCGGGCGACTCCAGGGAGTGCACTGGCGCCACCGGGGACGCACCCCGGTGACTCCAGAGAGTGCACTGGCGCCCCTTGGGATGCACCCCGGCGACTCCAGAGAGTGCCCTGGCGCCCCTGGGGACGCATCGCGGTGACTCCAGGGAGTGCCCTCGCGCCACTGGGGACGCAGCGCCGTGACTCCAGAAAGTGCCCTGGCGCCCCTGGGGACGAACCCCAGTGACTCCAGAGAGTGCACTGGCACCCCTGGGGACGCACCCCGGTGACTGCAGAGAGTGCACTGGCGCCACCGGGGACCCAGCGCGGGGACTCCAGAGAGTGCACTGGCGCCACCGGGGACCCAGCCCGGCGACTCCAGAGAGTGCACTGGCGACCCTGGGGACGCCCCGGCGACTCCAGAGAGTGCACTGGCGACCCTGGGGACGCGCCCCGGCGACTCCAGAGAGTGCACTGGAGCCCCTGGGGACGCACCCCGGCGACTCCGAGAGTGCACCGGCTCCCCTGGGGACGCAGCCCGGTGACTCCAGAGAGTGCACAAGCGCACCTGGGGACGCAACCCGGCGACTCTAGAGAGTGCACTGGCACCACCGGGAATGCACCACCGTGACTCCAGAGAGTGCACTGGCACCACTGGGGATGCAGTGCAGTGAGTCCAGAGAGTGCACTGGCACCACTGGGGATGCAGTGCAGTGAGTCCAGAGAGTTCACTGGCACCAGTGGGGATGCAGTGCAGTGAGTCCAGAGAGTGCACTGGCACCAGTGGGGATGCAGTGCAGTGAGTCCAGAGAGTGCACTGGCACCAGTGGGGATGCAGTGCAGTGAGTCCAGAGAGTGCACTGGCACCACTGGGGTTGCAGTGCAGTGAGTCCAGAGACTGCACTGGCACCAGTGGGGATGCAGTGCAGTGACTCCAGAGAGTGCACTAGCACCAGTGGGGATGCAGTGCAGTGAGTGCAGAGAGTGCACTGGCACTACTGGGGATGCACTGCAGTGAGTCCAGAGAGTGCACTGGCACCAGTGGGAATGCAGTGCAGTGAGTCCAGAGAGTTCACTGGCACCAGTGGGGATGCAGTGCAGTGAGTCCAGAGAGTTCACTGGTACCAGTGGGGATGTAGTGCAGTGAGTCCAGAGAGTGCACTGGCACCACTGGGGATGCAGTGCAGTGAGTCCAGAGAGTGCACTGGCACCACTGGGGTTGCAGTGCAGTGAGTCCAGAGAGTGCACTGGCACCAGTGGGGATGCACTGCAGTGACTCCAGAGAGTGCACTAGCACCAGTGGGGATGCAGTGCAGTGAGTCCAGAGAGTGCACTGGCACCACTGGGGATGCAGTGCAGTAAGTCCAGAGAGTGCACTGGCACCAGTGGGGATGCAGTGCAGTGAGTCCAGAGAGTGCACTGGCACCACTGGGGTTGCAGTGCAGTGAGTCCAGAGAGTTCACTGGCACCAGTGGGGATGCAGTGCAGTGAGTCCAGAGAGTGCACTGGCACCAATGGGGATGCAGTGAAGTGAGTCCGAAGAGTGCACTGGCACCAGTGGGGATGCAGTGCAGTGAGTCCAGAGAGTGCACAGGCACCAGTGGGTATGCAGTGCAGTGACTCCAGAGAGTGCACTGGCACCACTGGGGATGCAGTGCAGTGAGTCCAGAGAGTTCACTGGCACCAGTGTGTATGCAGTGCAGTGAGTCCAGAGAGTGCACTGGCACCAGTGGGGATGCAGTGCAGTGAGTCCAGAGAGTGCAATGGCACTACTGGGGATGCAGTGCAGTGAGTCCAGAGAGTGCACTGGCACCAGTGGGGATGCAGTGCAGTGAGTCCAGAGAGTGCACTGGCACCAGTGGGCATGCAGTGCAGTGAGTTCTTATAGTGCACTGGCACCAGTGGGGATGCAGTGCAGTGAGTCCAGAGAGTGCATTGGCACCAGTGGGGATGCAGTGCAGTGAGTCCAGAGAGTGCACTGGCACCAGTGGGGATGCAGTGCAGTGAGTCCAGAGAGTGCACTGGCACCAGTGGGGATGCAGTGCAGTGAGTCCAGAGAGTGCACTGGCACCACTGGGGATGCAGTGCAGTGAGTCCAGAGAGTGCACTGGCACCACTGCGGATCAGTGCAGTGACTCTAGAGAGTGCACTGGCACCAGTGGGGTTGGAGTGCAGTGACTCTAGAGAGTGCACTGGCACCACTGGGGATGCAGTGCAGTGAGTCCAGAGAGTGCACTGGCACCAGTGGGGATGCAGTGCAGTGACTCCAGAGAGTGCACTGGCACCAGTGGGGATGCAGTGCAGTGAGTCCAGGCAGTTCACAGGCACCAGTGGGGATGCAGTGCAGTGACTCCAGAGAGTGCACTGGCACCAGTGGGAATGCAGTGCAGTGAGTCCAGAGAGTGCACTGGCACAAGTGTGTATGCAGTGCAGTGTCTCCAGAGAGTGCACTGGCACCAGTGGGGATGCAGTGCAGTGAGTCCAGAGAGTGCACTGGCACCAGTGGGGTTGCAGTGCAGTGACTCCAGAGAGTGCACTGGCACCAGTGGGGATGCAGTGCAGTGAGTCCAGAGAGTGCACTGGCAGCAGTGGGGCTGCAGTGCAGTGAGTCCAGAGAGTGCATTGGCACCAGTGGGGATGCAGTGCAGTGACTCCAGAGAGTGCACTGGCACCAGTGGGGATGCAGTGCAGTGAGTCCAGAGAGTGCACTGGCACCAGTGGGGATGCAGTGCAGTGACTCCAGAGAGTGCACTGGCACCAGTGGGGATGCACTGCAGTGAATCCAGAGAGTGCATTGGCATCAGTGGGGATGCAGTGCAGTGACTCCAGAGAGTGCACTGGCACCAGTGGGGATGCAGTGCAGTGAGTCCAGAGAGTGCACTGGCACCAGTGGGGATGCAGTGTAGTGAGTCCAGAGAGTGCACTGGCACCAGTGGGGTTGCAGTGCAGTGAGTCCAGAGAGTGCACTGGCACCACTGGGGATGCAGTGCAGTGAGTGCAGAGAGTTCACTGGCACCAGTGGGGATGCAGTGCAGTGAGTCCAGAGAGTGCAATGGCACCAGTGGGGATGCAAAGCAGTGAGTCCAGAGAGTGCACTGGCACCAGAGGGAATGCAGTGCAGTGAGTCCAGAGAGTGCACAGGAACCAGTGGGGATGCACTGCAGTGACTCCAGAGAGTGCACTGGCAGCAGTGGGGATGCAGTGCAGTGAGTCCAGAGAGTGCACTGGCACCACTGGGGATGCAGTGTAGTGAGTCCAGAGAGTGCACTGGCACCAGTGGGGTTGCAGTGCAGTGAGTCCAGAGAGTGCACTGGCACCAGTGAGGATGCAGTGCAGTGAGTGCACAGAGTGCACTGGCACCAGTGGGGATGCAGTGCAGTGAGTCCAGAGAGTGCACTGGCAGCAGTGGGAATGCAGTGCAGTGAGTTGAGAGAGTGCACAGGAACCAGTGGGGATGCACTGCAGTGTCTCCAGAGAGTGCACTGGCACCAGTGGGGATGCAGTGCAGTGAGTCCAGAGAGTGCACTGGCACCAGTGGGGATGCAGTGCAGTCAGTCCAGAGAGTGCACTGGCTCCAGTGGGGATGCAGTGCAGTGACTCCAGAGAGTGCACTGGCACCAGTGGGGATGCAGTGCAGTGACTCCAGAGAGTGCACTGGCACCAGTGGGGTTGCAGAGCAGTGAGTGCAGAGAGTGCACTGGCACCAGTGGGGATGCAGTGCAGTGAGTCCAGAGAGTTCACTGGCACCAGTGGGGATGCAGTGCAGTGAGTCCAGAGAGTGCACTGGCAGCAGTGGGGATGCAGTGCAGTGAGTCCAGAGAGTGCACTGGCACCACTTGGGATGCAGTGCAGTGAGTCCAGAGAGTGCACTGGCACCAGTGGGGATGCAGTGTAGTGAGTCCAGAGAGTGCACTGGCACCAGTGCGGTTGCAGTGCAGTGAGTCCAGAGAGTGCACTGGCACCAGTGAGGATGCAGTGCAGTGAGTGCAGAGAGTGCACTGGCACCAGTGGGGATGCAGTGCAGTGAGTCCAGAGAGTGCAATGGCACCAGTGGGGATGCAAAGCAGTGAGTCCAGAGAGTGCACTGGCACCAGTGGGAATGCAGTGCAGTGAGTTGAGAGAGTGCACAGGAACCAGTGGGGATGCACTGCAGTGTCTCCAGAGAGTGCACTGGCACCAGTGGGGATGCAGTGCAGTGAGTCCAGAGAGTGCACTGGCACCAGTGGGGATGCAGTGGAGTCAGTCCAGAGAGTGCACTGGCTCCAGTGGGGATGCAGTGCAGTGACTCCAGAGAGTGCACTGGAACCAGTGGGGATGCAGTGCAGTGACTCCAGAGAGTGCACTGGCACCAGTGGGGTTGCAGAGCAGTGAGTGCAGAGAGTGCACTGGCACCAGTGGGGATGCAGTGCAGTGAGTCCAGAGAGTTCACTGGCACCAGTGGGGATGCAGTGCAGTGACTCCAGAGAGTGCACTGGCAGCAGTGGGGATGCAGTGCAGTGAGTCCAGAGAGTGCACTGGCACCAGTGGGGATGCAGTGCAGTGAGTCCAGAGAGTGCACTGGCACCAGTGGGGATGCAGTGCAGTGACTCCAGAGAGTGCACTGGCACCACTGGGGATGCAGTGCAGTGAGTCCAGAGAGTGCACTGGCACCAGTGGGGATGCAGTGCAGTGACTCCAGAGAGTGCACTGGCACCAGTGGGGATGCAGTGCAGTGAGTCCAGAGAGTGCACTGGCACCAGTGGGGATGCAGTGCAGTGAGTCCAGAGAGTGCACTGGCACCAGTGGGGATGTAGTGCAGTGAGTCCAGAGAGTGCACTGGCACCAGTGGGGATGCAGTGCAGTGAGTCCAGAGAGTGCACTGGCACCACTGGGGATGCAGTGCAGTGACTCCAGAGAGTGCACTGGCACCAGTGGGGATGCAGTGCAGTGAGTCCAGAGAGTGCACTGGCACCACTGGGGATGCAGTGCAGTGAGTCCAGAGAGTGACTCACTGGCACCAGTGGGGATGCAGTGCAGTGAGTCCAGAGAGTGCACTGGCACCACTGGGTATGCAGTGCAGTGAGTCCAGAGAGTGCACTGGCCCCAGTGGGGATGCACTGCAGTGACTCCTGAGAGTGCACTGGCACCACTGGGGATGCAGAGCAGTGAGTACAGAGAGTGCACTGGCACCACTGGGGATGCAGTTCAGTGAGTACAGAGAGTGCACTGGCACCAGTGGGGATGCAGTGCAGTGAGTCCAGAGAGTGCCCTGGCACTAGTGGAGATGCAGTGCAGTGAGTCCAGAGAGTGCACTGGCACCAGTGGTAATGCAGTGCAGTGAGTCCAGAGAGTGCACTGGCACCACTGGGGATGCAGTTCAGTGAGTACAGAGAGTGCACTGGCACCACTGGTGATGCACTGCAGTGAGTCCAGAGAGTGCACTGGCACCACTGGGGATGCAGTGCAGTGAGTCCAGAGAGTGCACTGGCACCACTGGGGATGCAGTGCAGTGAGTCCAGAGAGTGCACTGGCCCCACAGGGGATGCACTGCAGTGAGTCCTGAGAGTGCACTGGCACCACTGGGGATGCAGTTCAGTGAGTACAGAGAGTGCACTGGCACCACTGGGGATGCACTTCAGTGTCTACAGAGAGTGCACTGGCACCAGTGGGGATGCAGTGCAGTGAGTCCAGAGAGTGCCCTGGCACTAGTGGAGATGCACTGCAGTGTCTCCAGAGAGTGCACTGGCACCACTGGTAATGCAGTGCAGTGAGTCCAGAGAGTGCACTGGCAGCACTGGGGATGCAGTTCAGTGAGTACAGAGAGTGCACTGGCACCACTGGTGATGCAGTGCAGTGACTCATAGAGTGCACTGGCACCACTGGGGATGTAGTGCAGTGAATCCAGAGAGTGCACTGGCACCACTGGGGATGCAGTGCAGTGAGTCCATAGAGTGTACTGGCACCACTGGGGATGTAGTACAGTGAGTCCAGAGAGTGCACTGGCACCACTGGGGATGCAGTGTAGTGACTCCAGAGAGTGCACTGGCACCACTGGTGATGCAGTGCAGTGAGTCCAGACAGTGCACTGGCACCACTGGTAATGCAGTGCAGTGAGTCCAGAGAGTGCACTGGCACCACTGGGGATGCAGTGCAGTGAGTCCAGAGAGTGCACTGGCACCAAGTGGGGATGCACTGCAGTGACTCCTGAGAGTGCACTGGCCCCACTGGGGATGCAGTGCAGTGAGTACAGAGAGTGCACTGGCACCACTGGGGATGCAGTGCAGTGTAGTGAGTCCAGAGAGTGCACTGGCAACACTGGGGATGCACTGCAGTGAGTACAGAGAGTGCACTGGCACCACTGGGGATGTAGTGCAGTGAATCCAGAGAGTGCACTGGCACCACTGGGGATGCACTGCAGTGAGTCCAGAGAGTGCACTGGCACCACTGGGGATGCACTGCAGTGAGGCCAGAGAGTGCACTGGCACCACTGGTGATAAACTGCAGTGAGTCCAGATAGTGCACTGGCACCACTTGGGATGCAGTGCAGTGAGTCCAGAGAGTGCACTGGCACCAGTGGGGATGCAGTGCAGTGAGTCCAGAGAGTGCCCTGGCACTAGTGGAGATGCACTGCAGTGTCTCCAGAGAGTGCACTGGCACCACTGGTAATGCAGTGCAGTGAGTCCAGAGAGTGCACTGGCACCACTGGGGATGCAGTTCAGTGAGTACAGAGAGTGCACTGGCACCACTGGTGATGCACTGCAGTGAGTCCAGATAGTGCACTGGCACCACTGGGGATGCAGTGCAGTGAGTCCAGAGAGTGCACTGGCACCACTGGGGATGCAGTGCAGTGAGTCCAGATAGTGCACTGGCCCCACAGGGGATGCACTGCAGTGACTCCTGAGAGTGCACTGGCACCACAGGGGATGCAGTTCAGTGAGTACAGAGAGTGCACTGGCACCACTGGGGATGCAGTTCAGTGAGTACAGAGCGTGCACTGGCACCAGTGGGGATGTAGTGCAGTGAATCCAGAGAGTGCACTGGCACCACTGGGGATGCAGTGCAATGAGTCCAGAGAGTGCACTGGCACCACTGGGGATGCACTGCAGTGAGGCCAGAGAGTGCACTGGCACCACTGGGGATGCAGTGCAGTGAGTCCAGAGAGTGCACTGGCACCACTGGGGATGCACTGCAGTGAGGCCAGAGAGTGCACTGGCCCCACTGGGGATGCAGTGCAGTGAGTCCATAGAGTGTACTGGCACCAGTGGGGATGGAGTACAGTGAGTCCAGAGAGTGCACTGGCACCACTGGGGATGCACTGCAGTGAGTCCAGAGAGTGCACTGGCATCACTGGGGATGCACTGCAATGAGTCCAGATAGTGCACTGGCCCCACTGGGGATGCAGTGCAGTGAGTCCATAGAGTGTACTGGCACCAGTGGGGATGGAGTACAGTGAGTCCAGAGAGTGCACTGGCACCACTGGGGATGCATTGCAGTGAGTCCAGAGAGTGCACTGGCACCACTGGGGATGCACTGCAGTGAGTCCAGATAGTGCACTGGCCCCACTGGGGATGCAGTGCAGTGAGTCCAGAGAGTGCACTGGCACCACTGGGGATGCAGTGCAGTGAGTCCAGAGAGTGCACTGGCACCACTGGGGATGTACTGCAGTGAGTCCAGGGAGTGTACTGGCTCCACTGGGGATGCAGTGCAGTGAGTCCAGAGACTGCACTGGCACCACTGGGGATGCAGTGCAGTGAGTCCAGAGAGTGCACTGGCCCCACAGGGGATGCACTGCAGTGACTCCTGAGAGTGCACTGGCACCACTGGGGATGCAGTTCAGTGAGTACAGAGAGTGCACTGGCACCACTGGGGATGCAGTGCAGTGAGTCCAGAGAGTGCACTGGCACCACTGGGGATGCAGTGCAGTGAGTCCAGAGAGTGCACTGGCCCCACAGGGGATGCACTGCAGTGACTCCTGAGAGTGCACTGGCACCACTGGGGATGCAGTTCAGTGAGTACAGAGAGTGCACTGGCACCACTGGGGATGCAGTTCAGTGAGTACAGGGCGTGCACTGGCACCAGTGGGGATGCAGTGCAGTGAGTCCAGAGAGTGCCCTGGCACTAGTGGAGATGCACTGCAGTGTCTCCAGAGAGTGCACTGGCACCACTGGTAATGCAGTGCAGTGAGTCCAGAGAGTGCACTGGCCCCACTGGGGATGCAGTGCAGTGAGTCCAGAGAGTACACTGGCACCAGTGGGGATGGAGTACAGTGAGTCCAGAGAGTGCACTGGCACCACTGGGGATGCACTGCAGTGAGTCCAGATAGTGCACTGGCCCCACTGGGGATGCAGTGCAGTGAGTCCAGAGAGTGCACTGGCACCACTGGGGATGCAGTGCAGTGACTCCAGAGAGTGCACTGGCACCACTGGGGATGTAGTGCAGTGAATCCAGAGAGTGCACTGGCACCACTGGGGATGCAGTGCAGTGAGTCCAGAGAGTGCACTGGCACCACTGGGGATGCACTGCAGTGAGGCCAGAGAGTGCACTGGCACCACTGGGGATGCAGTGTAGTGACTCCAGAGAGTGCACTGGCACCACTGGTGATGCACTGCAGTGAGTCCAGATAGTGCACTGGCACCACTGGGGATGCAGTGCAGTGAGTCCAGAGAGTGCACTGGCACCACTGGGGATGCAGTGCAGTGAGTCCAGATAGTGCACTGGCCCCACAGGGGATGCACTGCAGTGACTCCTGAGAGTGCACTGGCACCACTGGGGATGCAGTTCAGTGAGTACAGAGAGTGCACTGGCACCACTGGGGATGCAGTTCAGTGAGTACAGAGCGTGCACTGGCACCAGTGAGGATGCAGTGCAGTGAGTCCAGAGAGTGCCCTGGCACTAGTGGAGATGCAGTGCAGTGTCTCCAGAGAGTGCACTGGCACCACTGGTAATGCAGTGCAGTGAGTCCAGAGAGTGCACTGGCACCACTGGGGATGCAGTTCAGTGAGTACAGAGAGTGCACTGGCACCACTGGGGATGCAGTACACTGACTCATAGAGTGCACTGGCATCACTGGGGATGCACTGCAATGAGTCCAGATAGTGCAGTGGCCCCACTGGGGATGCAGTGCAGTGAGTCCATAGAGTGTACTGGCACCAGTGGGGATGGAGTACAGTGAGTCCAGAGAGTGCACTGGCACCACTGGGGATGCATTGCAGTGAGTCCAGAGAGTGCACTGGCACCACTGGGGATGCACTGCAGTGAGTCCAGAGAGTGCACTGGCACCACTGGGGATGCAGTGCAGTGAGTACAGAGAGTGCACTGGCACCACTGGGGATGCAGTGCAGTGAGTCCAGAGAGTGCACTGGCACCACTGGGGATGCAGTGCAGTGAGTCCAGAGAGTGCACTGGCCCCACAGGGGATGCACTGCAGTGACTCCTGAGAGTGCACTGGCACCACTGGGGATGCAGTTCAGTGAGTACAGAGAGTGCACTGGCACCACTGGGGATGCAGTTCAGTGAGTACAGGGCGTGCACTGGCACCAGTGGGGATGCAGTGCAGTGAGTCCAGAGAGTGCCCTGGCACTAGTGGAGATGCACTGCAGTGTCTCCAGAGAGTGCACTGGCACCACTGGTAATGCAGTGCAGTGAGTCCAGAGAGTGCACTGGCACCACTGGGGATGCAGTTCAGTGAGTACAGAGAGTGCACTGGCACCACTGGGGATGCAGTACACTGACTCAGAGAGTGCACTGGCACCACTGGGGATGCACTGCAATGAGTCCAGATAGTGCACTGGCCCCACTGGGGATGCAGTGCAGTGAGTCCAGAGAGTACACTGGCACCAGTGGGGATGGAGTACAGTGAGTCCAGAGAGTGCACTGGCACCACTGGGGATGCATTGCAGTGAGTCCAGAGAGTGCACTGGCACCACTGGGGATGCACTGCAGTGAGTCCAGATAGTGCACTGGCCCCACTGGGGATGCAGTGCAGTGAGTCCAGAGAGTGCACTGGCACCACTGGGGATGCAGTGCAGTGACTCCAGAGAGTGCACTGGCACCACTGGGGATGTAGTGCAGTGAATCCAGAGAGTGCACTGGCACCACTGGGGATGCAGTGCAGTGAGTCCAGAGAGTGCACTGGCACCAGGGGGATGCAGTGCAGTGAGTCCAGAGAGTGCACTGGCACCACTGGGGATGCAGTGTAGTGACTCCAGAGAGTGCACTGGCACCACTGGTGATGCACTGCAGTGAGTCCAGATAGTGTGAGTGGGGATGCAGTGCAGTGAGTCCAGAGTGCACTGGCACCAGTGGGGATGCAGTGCAGTGAGTCCAGAGAGTGCACTCACTGGCACTGAGAGTGCAGCACCACTGGGGGCATGCAGAGCAGTGACTCACTGGGGATGCAGAGAGTGCACTGGCACCAGTGGGATGCAGGCAGTGCAGTGAGTCAGTGCAGAGAATGCACTGGCACCACTGGGGATGCAGTGCAGTGAGTCCAGAGAGTGCACTGGCACCACTAGGGATGCAGTGAAGTGACTCCAGAAAGTGCACTGGCACTACTGGGGATGCAGTGCAGTGAGTCCAGAGAGTGCACTGGCACCAGTGGGGATGCAGTGCAGTGAGTCCAGAGAGTTCACTGGCACCAGTGGGGATGCAGTGCAGTGAGTCCAGAGAGTGCACTGGCACCAGTGGGGAGGCAGTGCAGTGAGTCCAGAGAGTTCACTGGCACCAGTGGGGATGCACTGCAGTGAGTCCAGACAGTGCACTGGCACCAGTGGGGAGGCAGTGCAGTGAGTCCAGTGAGTGCACTGGCACCAGTGGGGATGCACTGCAGTGAGTCCAGAGAGTGCACTGGTACCAGTGGGGTTGCAGTGCAGTGAGTCCAGAGAGTGCACTGGCACCAGTGGGGATGCAGTGCAGTGAGTCCAGAGAGTGCACTGGCACCACTGGGGATGCAGTGCAGTGAGTCCAGAGAGTGCAATGGCACCAGTGGGGATGCAAAGCAGTGAGTCCAGAGAGTGCACTGGCACCAGTGGGAATGCAGTGCTATGAGTTGAGAGAGTGCACTGGAACCAGTGCGGATGCACTGCAGTGTCTCCAGAGAGTGCACTGGCACCACTGGGGATGCAGTACAGTGAGTCCAGAGAGTGCACTGGCACCACTGGGGATGCAGTGCAGTGAGTCCAGAGAGTTCACTGGCACCAGTGGGGATGCAGTGCAGTGAGTCCAGAGAGTGCACTGGCACCAGTGGGGATGCAGTGCAGTGACTCCAGAGAGTGCACTGGCACCACTGGTGATGCAGTGCAGTGAGTCTAGAGAGTGCACTGGCACCAGTGGGGATGCAGTGCAGTGAGTCCAGAGAGTGCACTGGCACCAGTGGGGATGCAGTGCAGTGACTCCAGAGAGTGCTCTGGCAGCAGTGGGGATGCAGTGCAGTGAGTCCAGAGAGTGCACTGGCACCAGTGGGGATGCAGTGCAGTGACTCCAGAGAGTGCACTGGCACCAGTGGGGATGCAGTGCAGTGAGTCCAGAGAGTGCACTGGCACCAGTGGGGATGTAGTGCAGTGAGTCCAGAGAGTGCACTGGCACCAGTGGGGATGCAGTGCAGTGAGTCCAGAGAGTGCACTGGCACCAGTGGGGATGCAGTGCAGTGAGTCCAGAGAGTTCACTGGCACCACTGGGGATGCAGTGCAGTGAGTCCAGAGAGTTCACTGGCACCACTGGGGATGCAGTGCAGTGTAGTGAGTCCTTAGAGTGCACTGGCACCAGTGGGGATGCAGTGCAGTGAGTACAGAGAGTGCACTGGCACCACTGGGGATGCACTGCAGTGACTCCAGAGAGTGCACTGGCACCACCGGGGATTCAGTGCAGTGAGTCCAGAGAGTGCACTGGCACCACTAGGGATGCAGTGCAGTGACTCCAGAAAGTGCAATGGCACCAGTGGGGATGCAGTGCAGTGAGTCCAGAGAGTGCACTGGCACCACTGGGGATGCAGTGCAGTGAGTCCAGAGAGTGCACTGGCACCAGTGGGGATGCAGTGCAGTGAGTCCCGAGAGTGCACTGGCACCAGTGGGCATGCAGTGCAGTGAGTCCAGAGAGTGCACTGGCACCAGTGGGGATGCAGTGCAGTGAGTCCAGAGAGTTCACTGGCACCACTAGGGATGCAGTGCAGTGAGTCCAGAGAGTGTACTGGCACTACTGGGGATGCAGTGCAGTGAGTCCAGAGAGTGTACTGGCACCACTGGGGATGCAGTGCAGTGACTCCAGAGAGTGCACTGGCACCAGTAGGGATGCAGTGAAGTGAGTCCAGAGAGTGCACTGGCACCACTGGGGATGCAGTGCAGTGAGTCCAGAGAGTTCACTGGCACCAGTGGGGATGGCAGTGCATTGACTCCAGAGAGTGCACTGGCACCAGTGGGGATGCAGTGCAGTGACTCCAGAGAGTGCACGGGCAGCAGTGGGGATGCAGTGCAGTGACTCCAGAGAGTGCACTGGCACCAGTGGGGATGCAGTGCAGCGACTCTAGAGAGTGCACTGGCACCAGTGGGGATGCAGTGCAGTGAGTCCAGAGAGTGCACTGGCACCACTGGGGATGCAGTGCAGTGAGTCCAGAGAGTGCATTGGCACCAGTGGGGATGCAGTGTAGTGAGTCCAGAGAGTGCACTGTCAACAGTGGTTATGCAGTGCAGTGAGTCCAGAGAGTGCACTGGCACCAGTGGTTATGCAGTGCAGTGAGTCCAGAGAGTGCACTTGCACCAGTGGGAATGCAGTGCAGTCAGTCCAGAGAGTGCACTAGCAACAACAGGGGATGCACTGCAGTGTCTCCGCAGAGTGCACTGGCACCACTGGGGATGCACTGCAGTGAGTTCAGATAGTGCACTGGCACCAGTGGGGATGCAGTGCAGTGAGTCCAGAGAGTGCACTGGCACCTGTGGGGATGCAGTGCAGTGACTCCAGAGAGTGCACTGGCACCAGTGGGGATGCAGTGCAGTGAGTCCAGAGAGTGCACTGGCACCAGTGGGGATGCAGTGCAGTGAGTCCAGAGAATGCACTGGCACCACTGTGGATAAGTGCAGTGACTCCATAGAGTGCACTGGCACCAGTGGGGTTGGAGTGCAGTGACTCTAGAGAGTGCACTGGCAGCAGTGGGGATTCAGTGCAGTGAGTCCAGAGAGTGCACTGGCAGCAGTGGGGATGCAGTGCAGTGAGTGCAGAGAGTGCACTGGCACCAGTGGGGATGCAGTGCAGTGAGTCCAGAGAGTGCAGTTGCACCAGTGGGGATGCAGTGCAGTGAGTCCAGAGAGTGCACTGGCACCAGTGGGGATGCAGTGCAGTGACTCCAGAGAGTGCACTGGCAGCAGTGGGTATGCAGTGCAGTGAGTCCAGAGAGTGCACTGGCACCACTGGGGATGCAGTGCAGTGAGTCCAGAGAGTGCACTGGCACCACTAGGGATGCAGTGCAGTGACTCCAGAAAGTGCACTGGCACTACTGGGGATGCAGTGCAGTGAGTCCAGAGAGTGCACTGGCACCAGTGGGGATGCAGTGCAGTGAGTCCAGAGAGTGCACTGGCACCAGTGGGGATGCAGTGCAGTGAGTCCAGAGAGTTCACTGGCACCATTGGGAATGCAGTGCAGTGTAGTGAGTCCTTAGAGTGCACTGGCACCAGTGGGGATGCAGTGCAGTGAGTCCAGAGAGTGCACTGGCACCACTGGGGATGCAGTGCAGTGAGTCCAGAGAGTGCACTGGCACCATCGGGGATTCACTGCAGTGAGTGCAGAGAGTGCACTGGCACCACTGGGGATGCAGTGCAGTGAGTCCAGAGAGTGCACTGTCAACAGTGGTTATGCAGTGCAGTGACGCCAGAGAGTGCACTGGCACCAGTGGTTATGCAGTGCAGTGAGTCCAGAGAGTGCACTGGCACCAGTGGAGATGCAGTGCAGTGAGTCCAGAGAGTGCACTGGCACCAGTGGGGATGCAGTGTAGTGAGTCCAGAGAGTGCACTGGCACCACTAGGGATGCAGTGCAGTGAGTCCAGAGACTGCACGGGCACCATTGGGGATGCAGTGCAGTGAGTCCAGAGAGTGCACTGGCACCAGTGGGGATGCAGTGTAGTGAGTCCAGAGAGTGCACTGGCACCAGTGGGGTTGCAGTGCAGTGACTCCAGAGAGTGCAGTGGCACCAGTGGGTATGCACTGCAGTGAGTCCAGAGAGTGCACTGGCACCAGTGGTTATGCAGTGCAGTGAGTCCAGAGAGTGCACTGGCACCAGTGGAGATGCAGTGCAGTGAGTCCAGAGAGTGCACTGGCACCAGTGGGGATGCAGTGTAGTGAGTCCAGAGAGTGCACTGGCACCAGTGGGGTTGCAGTGCAGTGAGTCCAGAGAGTGCACTGGCACCAGTGGAGATGCAGTGCAGTGAGTCCAGAGAGTGCACTGGCACCAGTGGGGATGCAGTGTAGTGAGTCCAGAGAGTGCACTGGCACCAGTGGGGTTGCAGTGCAGTGACTCCAGAGAGTGCAGTGGCACCAGTGGGTACGCACTGCAGTGAGTCCAGAGAGTGCACTGGCACTACTGGGGATGCAGTGCAGTGAGTCCAGAGAGTGCACTGGCACCAGTGGAGATGCAGTGCAGTGAGTCCAGAGAGTGCACTGGCACCAGTGGGGATGCAGTGTAGTGAGTCCAGAGAGTGCACTGGCACCAGTGGGGTTGCAGTGCAGTGACTCCAGAGAGTGCAGTGGCACCAGTGGGTATGCACTGCAGTGAGTCCAGAGAGTGCACTGGCCCCACTGGGGATGCAGTGCAGTGACTCCAGAGAGTACACTAGCAGCACTGGGGATGCAGTGCCGTGAGTCCAGAGAGTGCCCTGGAACCACTGGGGATGCAGTGCAGTGAGTCCAGACAGTGCACTGGCACCACTGGTAATGCAGTGCAGTGAGTCCAGAGAGTGCAGTGGCACAACTGGGAATGCAGTGCAGTGAGTCCAGAGAGCGCACTGGAACCACTGGGGATGCAGTGCAGTGAGTAAACAGAGTGCACTGGCACCACTGGTGATGCAGTGCCGTGAGTCCAGAGAGTGCACTGGCACCAATGGGGATGCAGTTCAGTGAGTCCAGAGAGTGCACTGGCACCACCGGGGATTTACTGCAGTGAGTCCAGAGAGTGCACTGGCACTACTGGGGATGCAGCGCAGTGAGTCCAGAGAGTGCACTGGCACCTCAGGAGCTGCACTGCAGTGAGTCTACAGTGCGCACTGGTACCACTGGGGATGCAGTGCAGTGAGTCCAGAGAGTGCACTGGCACCACTGGGGATGCAGTGCAGGGAGTCCAGAGAGTGCAGTGGCAACACTGGGGATGCAGTGCAGTGAGTCCAGAGAGTGCAGTGGCACCACTGGGGATGCAGTGCAGTGAGTGCAGAGAGTGCACTGGCACCAGTGGGCATGCAGTGCAGTGAGTCCAGAGAGTGCACTGGCACCAGTGGGGATGCAGTGCAGTGAGTCCAGAGAGTTCACTGGCACCACTAGGGATGCAGTGCAGTGACTCCAGAAAGTGCACTGGCACTACTGGGGATGCAGTGCAGTGAGTCCAGAGAGTGTACTGGCACCAGTGGGGATGCAGTGCAGTGACTCCAGAGAGTGCACTGGCACCAGTAGGGATGCAGTGAAGTGAGTCCAGAGAGTGCACTGGCACCACTGGGGATGCAGTGCAGTGAGTCCAGAGAGTTCACTGGCACCAGTGGGGATGCAGTGCATTGACTCCAGAGAGTGCACTGGCACCAGTGGGGATGCACTGCAGTGACTCCAGAGAGTGCACGGGCAGCAGTGGGGATGCAGTGCAGTGACTCCAGAGAGTGCACTGGCACCAGTGGGGATGCAGTGCAGCGACTCTAGAGAGTGCACTGGCACCAGTGGGGATGCAGTGCAGTGAGTCCAGAGAGTGCACTGGCACCACTGGGGATGCAGTGCAGTGAGTCCAGAGAGTGCATTGGCACCAGTGGGGATGCAGTGTAGTGAGTCCAGAGAGTGCACTGTCAACAGTGGTTATGCAGTGCAGTGAGTCCAGAGAGTGCACTGGCACCAGTGGTTATGCAGTGCAGTGAGTCCAGAGAGTGCACTTGCACCAGTGGGAATGCAGTGCAGTCAGTCCAGAGAGTGCACTAGCAACAACAGGGGATGCACTGCAGTGTCTCCGCAGAGTGCACTGGCACCACTGGGGATGCACTGCAGTGAGTTCAGATAGTGCACTGGCACCAGTGGGGATGCAGTGCAGTGAGTCCAGAGAGTGCACTGGCACCTGTGGGGATGCAGTGCAGTGACTCCAGAGAGTGCACTGGCACCAGTGGGGATGCAGTGCAGTGAGTCCAGAGAGTGCACTGGCACCAGTGGGGATGCAGTGCAGTGAGTCCAGAGAATGCACTGGCACCACTGTGGATAAGTGCAGTGACTCCATAGAGTGCACTGGCACCAGTGGGGTTGGAGTGCAGTGACTCTAGAGAGTGCACTGGCAGCAGTGGGGATTCAGTGCAGTGAGTCCAGAGAGTGCACTGGCAGCAGTGGGGATGCAGTGCAGTGAGTGCAGAGAGTGCACTGGCACCAGTGGGGATGCAGTGCAGTGAGTCCAGAGAGTGCAGTGGCACCAGTGGGGATGCAGTGCAGTGAGTCCAGAGAGTGCACTGGCACCAGTGGGGATGCAGTGCAGTGACTCCAGAGAGTGCACTGGCAGCAGTGGGTATGCAGTGCAGTGAGTCCAGAGAGTGCACTGGCACCACTGGGGATGCAGTGCAGTGAGTCCAGAGAGTGCACTGGCACCACTAGGGATGCAGTGCAGTGACTCCAGAAAGTGCACTGGCACTACTGGGGATGCAGTGCAGTGAGTCCAGAGAGTGCACTGGCACCAGTGGGGATGCAGTGCAGTGAGTCCAGAGAGTGCACTGGCACCAGTGGGGATGCAGTGCAGTGAGTCCAGAGAGTTCACTGGCACCATTGGGAATGCAGTGCAGTGTAGTGAGTCCTTAGAGTGCACTGGCACCAGTGGGGATGCAGTGCAGTGAGTCCAGAGAGTGCACTGGCACCACTGGGGATGCAGTGCAGTGAGTCCAGAGAGTGCACTGGCACCATCGGGGATTCACTGCAGTGAGTGCAGAGAGTGCACTGGCACCACTGGGGATGCAGTGCAGTGAGTCCAGAGAGTGCACTGTCAACAGTGGTTATGCAGTGCAGTGACGCCAGAGAGTGCACTGGCACCAGTGGTTATGCAGTGCAGTGAGTCCAGAGAGTGCACTGGCACCAGTGGGGATGCAGTGCAGTCAGTCCAGAGAGTGCAATGGCACCAGTGGGGATGCAAAGCAGTGACTCCAGAGAGTGCACTGGCCCCAGTGGGAATGCAGTGCACTGAGTCCAGAGAGTGCACTAGCAACAACAGGGGATGCACTGCAGTGTCTCCGGAGAGCGCACTGGCACCACTGGGGATGCACTGCAGTGAGTTCAGACAGTGCACTGGCACCACTGGGGATGCAGTGCAGTGAGTCCAGAGAGTGCACTGGCACCAGTGGGGATGCAGTGCAGTGAGTCCAGAGAGTGCACTGGCACCAGTGGGGATGCAGTGCAGTGAGTCCAGAGAGTGCACTGGCACCACTGTGGATAAGTGCAGTGACTCCATAGAGTGCACTGGCACCAGTGGGGTTGGAGTGCAGTGACTCTAGAGAGTGCACTGGCAGCAGTGGGGATTTAGTGCAGTGAGTCCAGAGAGTGCACTGGCAGCAGTGGGGATGCAGTGCAGTGAGTCCAGAGAGTGCACTGGCACCAGTGGGGATGCAGTGCAGTGAGTCCAGAGAGTGCAGTGGCACCAGTGGGGATGCAGTGCAGTGAGTCCAGAGAGTGCACTGGCACCAGTGGGGATGCAGTGCAGTGAGTCCAGAGAGTGCACTGGCACCAGTGGGTATGCAGTGCAGTGAGTCCAGAGAGTTCACTGGCACCACTGGGGATGCAGTGCAGTGCAGTGAGTCCATAGAGTGCACTGGCACCAGTGGGGATGCAGTGCAGTGAGTCCAGAGAGTGCATTGGCACCAGTGGGGATGCAGTGCAGTGACTCCAGAGAGTGCACTGTCACCAGTGGGTATGCAGTGCAGTGAGTCCAGAGAGTGCACTGGCACCACTGGGGATGCAGTGCAGTGACTCCAGAGAGTGCACTGGCACCACTAGGGATGCAGTGCAGTGACTCCAGGAAGTGCACTGGCACTACTGGGGATGCACTGCAGTGAGTCCAGAGAGTGCACTGGCACCAGTGGGGATGCAGTGCACTGAGTCCAGAGAGTGCACTGGCACCAGTGGGGATGCAGTGCAGTGAGTGCAGAGAGTGCATTGGCACCATTGGGAATGCAGTGTAGTGTAGTGAGTCCTTAGAGTGCACTGGCACCAGTGGGGATGCAGTGCAGTGAGTCCAGAGAGTGCACTGGCACCAGTCGGGATGCACTGCAGTGACTCCAGAGAGTGCACTGGCAGCACTGGGGATGCAGTGCAGTGAGTCCAGAGAGTGCAATGGCACCACCGGGGATTCAGTGCAGTGAGTCCAGAGAGTTCACTGGCACCACTAGGGATGCAGTGCAGTGACTCCAGAAAGTGCACTGGCACTACTGGGGATGCAGTGCAGTGAGTCCAGAGAGTGCACTGGCACCAGTGGGGATGCAGTGCAGTGAGTCGAGAGAGTGCACTGTCAGCACTGGGGATGCAGTGCAGTGACCCAAGAGAGTGCACTGGCAGCAGTGGGGATGCAGTGCAGTGAGTCCAGAGAGTGCACTGGCACCAGTGGGGATGCAGTGCAGTGAGTCCAGAGAGTGCACTGGCACCAGTGGGGTGCAGTGCAGTGACTCCAGAGAGTGCTCTGGCAGCAGTGGGGATGCAGTGCAGTGAGTCCAGAGAGTGCACTTGCACCAGTGGGGATGCAGTGCAGTGCGTCCAGAGAGTGCACTGGCACCAGTGGCGATGTTGTGCAGTGAGTCCAGAGAGTGCACTGGCACTAGTGGGGATGCAAAGCAGTGACTCCAGAGAGTGCACTGGCACCAGTGGGGATGCAGTGCAGTGAGTGCAGAGAGTGCACTGGCACCAGTGGGGATGCAGTGCAGTGAGTCCAGAGAGTGCACTGGCACCAGTGTGGATGCAGTGCAGTGAGTCCAGAGAGTGCACTGGCACCACTGGGGATGCAGTGCAGTGAGTCCAGAGAGTTCACTGGCACCACTGGGGATGCAGTGCAGTGTAGTGAGTACTTAGAGTGTACTGGCACCAGTGGGGATGCAGTGCAGTGAGTCCAGAGAGTGCACTGGCACCACTGGGGGGCAGTGCAGTGAGTCCAGAGAGTGCACTGGCACCACCGGGGATTCAGTGCAGTGAGTCCAGAGAGTTCACTGGCACCACTAGGGATGCAGTGCAGTGACTTCAGAAAGTACACTGGCACTACTGGGGATGCAGTGCAGTGAGTCCAGAGAGTGCACTGGCACCACTGGGGATGCACTGCAGTGAGTCCAGAGAGTGCACTGGCACCACTGGGAATGCAGTGCAGTGAGTCCAGAGAGTTCACTGGCACCAGTGGGGATGCAGTGCAGTGAGTCCAGAGAGTTCACTGGCACCAGTGGGGATGCAGTGCAGTGAGTGCAGAGAGTGCACTGGCACCAGTGGGGATGCACTGCAGTGAGTCCAGAAAGTGCACTTGCACTACTGGGGATGCAGTGCAGTGAGTCCAGAGAGTGCACTGGCACCAGTGGAGATGCAGTGCAGTGAGTCCAGAGAGTGCACTGGCACCAGTGGGGATGCAGTGTAGTGAGTCCAGAGAGTGCACTGGCACCAGTGGGTTTGCAGTGCAGTGACTCCAGAGAGTGCACTGGCACCAGTGGGTATGCAGTGCAGTGAGTGCAGAGAGTGCACTGGCACCACTGGGGATGCAGTGCAGTCAGTCCAGAGAGTGCACTGGCACCAGTGGGGATGCAAAGCAGTGACTCCTGAGAGTGCACTGGCACCACTGGGGATGCACTGCAGTGTCTCCAGAGAGTGCACTGGCACCACTGGGGATGCAGTGCAGTGAGTCCAGAGAGTGCACTGGCATCACTGGGGATGCAGTGCAGTGACTCCAGAGAGTGCACTGGCACCACTGGGGTTGCAGTGCAGTGACTCCAGAGAGTGCACTGGCACCACTGGGGATGCATTGCAGTGACTCCAGAGAGTGCACTGGCACCAGTGGGGATGCACTGCAGTGAGTCCAGAGAGTGCACTGGCAGCAGTGGGGTTGCAGTGCAGTGAGTCCAGAGAGTGCACTGGCACCACTGGGGATGCACTGCAGTGAGTCCACAGAGTGCACTGGCACCACTGGGGATGCAGTGCAGTGAGTCCAGAGAGTTCACTGGCACCAGTGGGGATGCAGTGCAGTGAGTCCAGAGAGTGCACTGGCACCAGTGGGGATGCAGTGCAGTGACTCCAGAGAGTGCACTGGCACCACTAGGGATGCAGTGCAGTGAGTCCAGAAAGTGCACTGGCACTACTGGGGATGCAGTGCAGTGAGTCCAGAGAGTGCACTGGCACCAGTGGGGATGCAGTGCAGTGAGTCCAGAGAGTTCACTGGCACCAGTGGGGATGCAGAGCAGTGACTCCAGAGAGTGCACTGGCACCAGTGGGGAGGCAGTGCAGTGAGTCCAGAGAATGCACTGGCACCACTGGGGATGCAGTGCAGTGAGTCCAGAGAGTGCAGTGGCACCACTAGGGATGCAGTGAAGTGACTCCAGAAAGTGCACTGGCACTACTGGGGATGCAGTGCAGTGAGTCCAGAGAGTGCACTGGCACCAGTGGGGATGCAGTGCAGTGAGTCCAGAGAGTTCACTGGCACCAGTGGGGATGCAGTGCAGTGAGTCCAGAGAGTGCACTGGCACCAGTGGGGAGGCAGTGCAGTGAGTCCAGAGAGTTCACTGGCACCAGTGGGGATGCACTGCAGTGAGTCCAGACAGTGCACTGGCACCAGTGGGGAGGCAGTGCAGTGAGTCCAGTGAGTGCACTGGCACCAGTGGGGATGCACTGCAGTGAGTCCAGAGAGTGCACTGGTACCAGTGGGGTTGCAGTGCAGTGAGTCCAGAGAGTGCACTGGCACCAGTGGGGATGCAGTGCAGTCAGTCCAGAGAGTTCACTGGCACCAGTGGGGATGCAGTGCAGTGAGTCCAGAGAGTGCAATGGCACCAGTGGGGATGCAAAGCAGTGAGTCCAGAGAGTGCACTGGCACCAGTGGGAATGCAGTGCTATGAGTTGAGAGAGTGCACTGGAACCAGTGCGGATGCACTGCAGTGTCTCCAGAGAGTGCACTGGTACCACTGGGGATGCAGTACAGTGAGTCCAGAGAGTGCACTGGCACCACTGGGGATGCAGTGCAGTGAGTCCAGAGAGTTCACTGGCACCAGTGGGGATGCAGTGCAGTGACTCCAGAGAGTGCACGGGCAGCAGTGGGGATGCAGTGCAGTGACTCCAGAGAGTGCACTGGCACCACTGGTGATGCAGTGCAGTGAGTCCAGAGAGTGCACTGGCACCAGTGGGGATGCAGTGCAGTGACTCCAGAGAGTGCTCTGGCAGCAGTGGGGATGCAGTGCAGTGAGTCCAGAGAGTGCACTGGCACCAGTGGGGATGCAGTGCAGTGACTCCAGAGAGTGCACTGGCACCAGTGGGGATGCAGTGCAGTGAGTCCAGAGAGTGCACTGGCAGCAGTGGGGATGTAGTGCAGTGAGTCCAGAGAGTGCACTGGCACCAGTGGGGATGCAGTGCAGTGAGTCCAGAGAGTGCACTGGCACCAGTGGGGATGCAGTGCAGTGAGTCCAGAGAGTGCACTGGCACCAGTGGGGATGCAGTGCAGTGAGTCCAGAGAGTTCACTGGCACCACTGGGGATGCAGTGCAGTGTAGTGAGTCCTTAGAGTGCACTGGCACCAGTGGGGATGCAGTGCAGTGAGTACAGAGAGTGCACTGGCACCACTGGGGATGCACTGCAGTGACTCCAGAGAGTGCACTGGCACCACCGGGGATTCAGTGCAGTGAGTCCAGAGAGTTCACTGGCACCACTAGGGATGCAGTGCAGTGAGTCCAGAGAGTGCACTGGCACCTGTGGGGATGCAGTGCAGTGACTCCAGAGAGTGCACTGGCACCAGTGGGGATGCAGTGCAGTGAGTCCAGAGAGTGCACTGGCACCTGTGGGGATGCACTGCAGTGAGTTCAGACAGTGCACTGGCACCACTGGGGATGCAGTGCAGTGAGTCCAGAGAGTGCACTGGCACCTGTGGGGATGCAGTGCAGTGACTCCAGAGAGTGCACTGGCACCAGTGGGGATGCAGTGCAGTGAGTCCAGAGAGTGCACTGGCACCACTGTGGATAAGTGCAGTGACTCCATAGAGTGCACTGGCACCAGTGGGGTTGGAGTGCAGTGACTCTAGAGAGTGCACTGGCAGCAGTGGGGATTTAGTGCAGTGAGTCCAGAGAGTGCACTGGCAGCAGTGGGGATGCAGTGCAGTGAGTCCAGAGAGTGCACTGGCACCAGTGGGGATGCAGTGCAGTGAGTCCAGAGAGTGCAGTGGCACCAGTGGGGATGCAGTGCAGTGAGTCCAGAGAGTGCACTGGCACCAGTGGGGATGCAGTGCAGTGAGTCCAGAGAGTGCACTGGCACCAGTGGGTATGCAGTGCAGTGAGTCCAGAGAGTTCACTGGCACCACTGGGGATGCAGTGCAGTGCAGTGAGTCCAGAGAGTGCACTGGCACCAGTGGGGATGCAGTGCAGTGAGTCCAGAGAGTGCATTGGCACCAGTGGGGATGCAGTGCAGTGACTCCAGAGAGTGCACTGGCACCAGTGGGTATGCAGTGCAGTGAGTCCAGAGACTGCACTGGCACCACTGGGGATGCAGTGCAGTGACTCCAGAGAGTGCACTGGCACCACTAGGGATGCAGTGCAGTGACTCCAGAAAGTGCACTGGCACTACTGGGGATGCACTGCAGTGAGTCCAGAGAGTGCACTGGCACCAGTGGGGATGCAGTGCACTGAGTCCAGAGAGTGCACTGGCACCAGTGGGGATGCAGTGCAGTGAGTGCAGAGAGTGCATTGGCACCATTGGGAATGCAGTGTAGTGTAGTGAGTCCTTAGAGTGCACTGGCACCAGTGGGGATGCAGTGCAGTGAGTCCAGAGAGTGCACTGGCACCAGTCGGGATGCACTGCAGTGACTCCAGAGAGTGCACTGGCAGCACTGGGGATGCAGTGCAGTGACTCCAGAGAGTGCACTGGCACCAGTGGAGATGCCCCCAGGTGAGTCCAGAGAGTGCACTGGCACCACTGCGGATGCATTGCAGTGAGTCCAGAGAGTGCACTGGCACCACTGGGGATGCAGTTCAGGGAGTCCGGAGAGTGCACAGGCACCACTGGGGATGCAGTGCAGTGAGTCCAGAGAATGCAGTGGCAACACTGGGGATGCAGCGCAGTGAGTCCAGAGAGTGCACTGGCACCACTGGGGATGCAGTGCAGTGAGTCCAGGGAGTGCACTGGCACCACTGGGGATGCAGTGCAGTGAGTCCAGAGAGGGCACTGGCACCAGTGGGGATGCAGTGCAGCGAGTCCAGAGAGTGCACTGGCACACTGGGGATGCAGTGCAGTGAGTCCAGAGAGTGCACTGGCACCATCGGGGATTCACTGCAGTGAGTCTAGAGAGTGCACTGGCACCACTGGGGATGGTGTGCAGTGAGTGCAGAGAGTGCACTGGCACCACAGGGGATGCAGTGTAGTGAGTGCAGAGAGTGCACTGGCAACACTGGGGATGCAGTGCCGTGAGTCCAGAGAGTGCACTGGCACCACTGGGGATGCACAGCAGTGACTCCAGAGAGTGCACTGGCACCACTGGGGTTTTAGTGCAGTGAGTCCAGAGAGTGCACTGGCACCATTGGGGATGCACTGCAGTGAGTCCAGAGAGTGCACTGGCACCAGTGGGGATGCAGTGCAGTGAGTCCAGAGAGTGCACTGGCACCACCGGGGATTCACTGCAGTGAGTCCAGAGAGTGCACTGGCACCACTGGGGATGCAGTGCAGTGAGTCCAGAGAGTGCACTGTCACCAATGGGGATGCACTGCAGTGAGTGCAGAGAGTGCACTGGCACCACTGATAATGCACCCTGGTGAGTCCAGAGAGTGTACTGGCACCAGTGGGGATGCAGTGCAGTGAGTCCAGAGAGTGCACTGGCACCACTGGGGATGCAGTGCAGTGAGTCCAGAGAGTGCACTGGCACCACCGGGGATGCAGTGCAGTGAGTCCAGAGAGTGCACTGGCACCACTGGGGATGCAGTGCAGGGAGTCCGGAGAGTGCACAGGCACACTGGGGATGCAGTGCAATAATTCCAGAGAGTGCACTGGCACCACTGGGGATGCAGTGCAGTGAGTCCAGAGAGTGCACTGGCACCATTGGGGATGCAGTGCAGTGAGTCCAGAGAGTGCACTGGCACCACTGGGATGCAATGCAGTGAGTCTACAGAGTGCACTGGCACCACTGGGGATACACTGCAGTGGGTCCAGAGAGTGCACTGGCACCACTGGGGATGCAGTGCAGTGAGTCCAGAGAGTGCCCTGGCATCCCTGGGGATGCAGTGCAGTTAGTCCAGAGAGTGCACTGGCACCACTGGGGATGCAGTGCAGTGAGTCCAGAGAGTGCACTGGCACCACTGGGGATGCACTACAGTGAGTGCAGAGAGTGCACTGGCTCCAGTGGGGATGCAGTGCAGTGAGTCCAGAGAGTGCACTGGCACCACTGGGGATGCAGTGCAGTGAGTCCAGAGAGTGCACTAGCACCTCAGTGGCTGCATTGCAGTGAGTCCAGAGAGTGCACTGGCACCACTGGGGATGCACTGCAGTGACTCCAGAGAGTGCACTGGCACCACTGGGGATGAAGCTCAGTGAGTCCAGAGAATGCACTGGCAACAGTGGGGATGCAGCGCAGTGACTATAGAGAGTGCACTGTCACCACTGGGGATGCACTGCAGTGAGTCCAGAGAGTGCACTGGCACCAGTGGGGATGCACTTCAGTGGGTCCAGAGAGTGCCCTGGCACCACTGGAGATGCACTGTAGTGACTCCAGACAGTGCACTGGCACCACTGGAGATGCAGTGCAGTGAGTCCAGATTGTGCACTGGCACCACTGGGGATGCACTGCAATGAGTCCAGAGAGTGCACTGGCACCACTGGGGATGCACTGCAGTGAGTCCAGAGAGTGCACTGGCACCACTGGAGATGCACTGCAGTGAGTCTAGAGAGTGCACTGGCACCACTGGGGAATGCAGTTCAGTGAGTCCAGAGAGTGCACTGGCACCAGTGGGGATGCAGTGCAGTGAGTCCAGAGAGTGCACTGGCACCACCGGGGATGCAGTGCAGTGAGTCCAGAGAGTGCACTGGCACCACTGGGGATTCACTGCAGTGAGTCCAGAGAGTGCACTGGCACCACTGGGGATGCAGCGCAGTGACTCCAGAGAGTGCACTGGGACCACAGGGGATGCAGTGCTGTGAGTGCAGAGAGTGCACTAGCACAACAGGGGATGCACTGCAGTGACTCCAGAGAGTGCACTGGCACCACTGGGGATGCAGTGCAGTGAGTCCAGAGAGTGCCCTGGCACCACTGGAGATGCAGTGCAGTGAGTCCAGAGAGTGCACTGGCACCACAGGGAATGCAGCGCCGTGACTCCAGAGAGTGCACTGGCACCACAGGGGATGCAGTGCTGTGAGGGCAGAGAGTGCACTAGCACAACAGGGGAAGCACTGCAGTGAGTCCAGAGAGTGCACTGGCACCACTGGGCATGCAGTGCAGTGAGTCCTGAGAGTGCACTGGAACCACTGGGGATGCACTGCAGTGAGTCCAGAGAGTGCACTGGCACCACTGGCGATGCAGTGCAGTGAGTCCAGAGAGTGCACTGGCACCACTGGGGATGCAGTGCAGTGAGTCCAGAGAGTTCACTGGTACCACTGGGGATGCAGTGCAGTGAGTCCAGAGAGTGCACTGGCACCACTGGGGATGCAGTGAGGTGAGTCCAGAGAGTGCACTGGCTCAACAGGGGATGTAGTGCAGTGAGTCCAGAGAGTGCCCTTGCACCACTGGGGATACACTGCAGTGAGTCCAGAGAATGACCTGGCACTAATGGGGATGCAGTGCAGTGACTCGAAAGAGTGCACTGGCACCACTGCGGATGCACAGCAGTGAGTCCGGAGAGTTCCCTGGCATCCCTGGGGATGCAGTGCAGTTAGTCCAGAGAGTGCACTGGCACCACTGGGGATGCAGTGCAGTGAGTCCAGAGAGTGCACTGGCACCACTGGGGATGCAGTGCAGTGAGTCCAGAGAGTGCACTGGCACCACTGGGGATACAATGCAGTTAGTCCAGAGAGTGCACTGGCTCCACTGGGGATGCACTGCAGTGAGTCCAGAGAGTGCACTGGCACCACTGGGGATGCAGTGCAGTGAGTCCAGAGAGTGCTCTGGCACCACTGGGGATGCAATTCAGTGAGTCCAGAGAGTGCACTGGCACCACAGGGGATGCACTGCAGTGAGTCCAGAGAGTGCACTGGCACCACTGGAGATGCACTGCAGTGATTCCAGAGAGTGCACTGGCAGCAGTGGGGATGCACTGCAGTGAGTCCAGAGAGTGCACTGGCACCACTGGGGATGCAGTGCTGTGTGTCCAGAGAGTGCACTGGCTCCAATGGGTATACACTGCAGTGACTCCAGACAGTGCACTGGCACCATTGGGGATGCAGTGCAGTGAGTCCAGAGAGTGCACTGTCACCAATGGGGATGCACTGCAGTGAGTCCAGAGATTGCACTGGCACCACTGGGGATGCAGTGCAGTGAGTCCAGAGAGTGCACTGGCACCACTGGGGCTTTAGTGCAGTGAGTCCAATAGTGCACTGGCACCACTGGGTATGCAGTGCTGTGTGTCCAGAGAGTGTAGTTGCACCACTGGGGATACACTGCAGTGTGTCCAGAGAGTGCACTGGCACCACTGGGGATGCAGTGCAGTGAGTCCAGAGAGTTCTCTGACACCACTGGGGATGCACTGCTGTGAGTCCAGAGAGTGCTCTGGCTCCAATGGGGATACACTGCAGTGACTCCAGACAGTGCACTGGAACCACTGGGGATGCAGTGCAGTGAGTCTAGAGAGTGCACTGGCACCACTGAGCTGCACTGCAGTGAGTCCAGAGATTGCACTGGCACCACTGGGGATGCACTGCAGTGAGTCCAGAGACTACACTGGCACCACTGGGGATGCAGTGCAGTGAGTCCAGAGAGTGCACTGGCACCAGTGGGGATGCAGTGCAGTGAGTCCAGAGAGCCACTGTCACCACTGGGGATGCAGTGCAGTGAGTCCAGAGATTGCACTGTCACCACTGGGGATGCAGCGCAGTGACTACAGAGAGTGCACTGGCACCACTGGGGATGCAGTGCAGTGAGTCCAGAGAGTGCACTGGCAACCTGGGGATGCACTGCAGTGAGTCCAGAGAGTGCACTGCCACCACCGGTGATGCAGTTCAGTGAGTCCAGAGAGTACACTGGCAACACTGGCGATGCAGTGCAGTGAGTCCAGAGAGTGCACTGGCACCACTGGGGATGCAGTGCAGTGACTACAGAGAGTGCACTGGCACCACTGGGGATGCACTGCAGTGAGTCCAGAGAGTGCACTGGCACACTGGGGATGCACTGCAGTGAGTCCAGAGAGTGCACTGCCACCACTGGTGATGCAGTGCAGTGAGTCCAGAGAGTGCACTTGCACCACTGGGGATGCAGTGCAGTGAGTCCAGAGAGTGCACTGGCACCACTGGGGATGCAGTGCAGTGAGTCCAGAGAGTGCACTGGCACCTTGGGGATGCACTGCAGTGAGTCCAGAGAGTGCACTGGCTCAACAGGAGATGCACTGTAGTGACTCCAGAGAGTCCACTGGCACCACTGGGGATGCTGTGCAGTGAGTCCAGAGAGTGCACTGGCACCACTGGGGATGCAGTGCTGTGAGTCCAGAGAGTGCACTGGCACCACTGGGGATGCAGTGCAGTGACTCCAGAGAGTGCACTGGCACCACTGGGGATGCAATGCAGTTAGTCCAGAGAGTGCACTGGCTCCACTGGGGGATGCAGTGCAGTGACTCCGGAGAGTGCACTGGCACCCCTGGGGATGCAGTGCAGTGAGTCCAGAGAGTGCAATGGCACCACAGGGGATGCACTGCTGTGATTCCAGAGAGTGCACTGGCACCACTGGGGATGCAGTGCAGTGAGTCCAGAGAGTGCACTGGCACCACTGGGGTTGCACTTCAGTGAGTCCAGAGAGTGCACTGGCACCACTGGGGTTTTAGGGCAGTGAGTCCAGAGAGTGCACTGGCACCAGTGGGGATGCAGTGCAGTGAGTCCGGAGAGTGCACGGGAACCACTGGGGATGCACTGCAGTGAGTCCGGAAAGTGCACTGGCACCACTCGGGAAGCAGCTCAGTGAGTCCAGAGAGTGCAGTGGCACCACTGGGTATACACTGCAGTGACTCCAGAGAGGGCACTGACACCACTGGGGATGCAGTGCAGTGAGTCCAGAGAGTGCACTGGCACCACTGGGGATGCAGTGCAGTGACTCCAGAGAGTGCACTGGCACCACTGGGGATGCAGTGCCGTGAGCCCAGAGAGTGCACTGGCACCTCAGGGTCTGCACTGCAGTGAGTCCAGAGAGTGCACTGGACCAGTGGGGATGCACCTCGGTGAGTCCAGAGAGTGCACTGGCAACACAGGGGATGCAGTGCAGTGAGTGCAGAGAGTGCACTGGCACCACTGGGGATGCAGTGCACTGACTCTGAGAGTGCACTGGCACCAGTGGGGATGCAGTGCAGTGAGTCCAGGGAGTGCACAGGCACCACTGGGGATGCAGTGCAGTGAGTCCAGAGAGTGCACTGGCACCACTGGGGATGCAGTGCAGTGAGTCGAGAGAGTGCACTGGCACTACTGGGGGTGCAGTACATTGAGTGCACTGGCACCATTGGGGATGCAGTGCAGGGAGTCCAGAGAGTGCACTGGCACCACTGGGTATGCACTGCAGTGAGAACAGAGAGTGCAATGTCACCACTGGGGATGCAGTGCAGAGAGTCCAGAGAGTGCACAGGCACCACTGGGGATAAACTGCAGTGAGTCCAGAGAGTGCACTGGCACCACTGGGGATGCAGTGCAGTGAGTCCAGAGATTGCACTGGCACCACTGGGGATGCAGTGTAGTGAGTCCAGAGACTACCCTGGCACCACTGGGGATGCAGTGCAGTGAGTGCAGTGAGTGCACTGACACCACTGGGGATGCAGTGCAGTGACTCCAGAGAGTGCACTGGCACCATTGGGGATGCACTGCAGTGAGTCCAGAGAGTGCACTGGCACCACTGGGGATGCACCTCGGTGAGTCCAGAGAGTGCACTGGGATCACTGGAGATGCAGTGCAGTGAGTGCAGAGAGTGCACTGGCACCACTGGGGATGCAGTGCAGTGAGTCCAGAGAGTGCACTGGCACCACTGGGGATGCACTGCAGTGAGTCCAGAGACTGCACAGGCACCACTGGGGATGCACTGCAGTGACTCCAGAGAGTGCACTGGCACCACTGGGGATGCAGTGCAGTGAGTCCAGAGAGTGCACTGGCACCAGTGGGGATGCAGTGCAGTGACTCCAGAGAGTGCACTGGCACCACTGGGGATGCAGTGCAGTGACTCCAGAGAGTGCACTGGCACCACTGGGGATGCAGTGCAGTGACTCCAGAGAGTGCCCTGGCACCACTGGGGATGCACTGCAGTACTCCAGGGAGTGCACTGGCACCACTGGGGATGCACTGCAGTGAGTCCAGACAGTGCTCTGGCACCACTGGGGATTCACTGCAGTGAGTCCAGAGAGGGCACTGGCACCACTTGGTCTGCACGGCAGTGACTCCAGAGATTGCACTGGCACCACTGGGGATGCAGTGCAGTGACTCCAGAGAGTGCCCTGGCACCACTGGGGATGCACTGCAGTACTCCAGGGAGTGCACTGGCACCACTGGGGATGCAGTGCAGTGAGTCCAGAGAGTGCACTGGCACCACTGGGGATGCAGTGCAGTGAGTCCAGAGAGTGCACTGGCACCACTGGGGATACAATGCAGTTAGTCCAGAGAGTGCACTGGCACCACTGGGGATGCAGTGCAGTGAGTCCAGAGAGTGCTCTGGCACCACTGGGGATGCAATTCAGTGAGTCCAGAGAGTGCACTGGCACCACAGGGGATGCACTGCAGTGAGTCCAGAGAGTGCACTGTCACCACTGGGGATGCACTGCAGTGAGTCCAGAGAGTGCACTGGCACCAGTGGGGATGCACTTCAGTGGGTCCAGAGAGTGCCCTGGCACCACTGGAGATGCACTGTAGTGACTCCAGACAGTGCACTGGCACCACTGGAGATGCAGTGCAGTGAGTCCAGATTGTGCACTGGCACCACTGGGGATGCACTGCAATGAGTCCAGAGAGTGCACTGGCACCACTGGGGATGCACTGCAGTGAGTCCAGAGAGTGCACTGGCACCACTGGAGATGCACTGCAGTGAGTCTAGAGAGTGCACTGGCACCACTGGGGAATGCAGTTCAGTGAGTCCAGAGAGTGCACTGGCACCAGTGGGGATGCAGTGCAGTGAGTCCAGAGAGTGCACTGGCACCACCGGGGATGCAGTGCAGTGAGTCCAGAGAGTGCACTGGCACCACTGGGGATTCACTGCAGTGAGTCCAGAGAGTGCACTGGCACCACTGGGGATGCAGTGCAGTGACTCCAGAGAGTGCACTGGGACCACAGGGGATGCAGTGCTGTGAGTGCAGAGAGTGCACTAGCACAACAGGGGATGCACTGCAGTGACTCCAGAGAGTGCACTGGCACCACTGGGGATGCAGTGCAGTGAGTCCAGAGAGTGCCCTGGCACCACTGGGGATGCAGTGCAGTGAGTCCAGAGAGTGCACTGGCACCACAGGGAATGCAGCGCCGTGACTCCAGAGAGTGCACTGGCACCACAGGGGATGCAGTGCTGTGAGGGCAGAGAGTGCACTAGCACAACAGGGGAAGCACTGCAGTGAGTCCAGAGAGTGCACTGGCACCACTGGGCATGCAGTGCAGTGAGTCCTGAGAGTGCACTGGAACCACTGGGGATGCACTGCAGTGAGTCCAGAGAGTGCACTGGCACCACTGGCGATGCAGTGCAGTGAGTCCAGAGAGTGCACTGGCACCACTGGGGATGCAGTGCAGTGAGTCCAGAGAGTTCACTGGCACCACTGGGGATGCAGTGCAGTGAGTCCAGAGAGTGCACTGGCACCACTGGGGATGCAGTGAGGTGAGTCCAGAGAGTGCACTGGCTCAACAGGGGATGTAGTGCAGTGAGTCCAGAGAGTGCCCTTGCACCACTTGGGATACACTGCAGTGAGTCCAGAGAATGACCTGGCACTAATGGGGATGCAGTGCAGTGACTCGAAAGAGTGCACTGGCACCACTGCGGATGCACAGCAGTGAGTCCGGAGAGTTCCCTGGCATCCCTGGGGATGCAGTGCAGTTAGTCCAGAGAGTGCACTGGCACCACTGGGGATGCAGTGCAGTGAGTCCAGAGAGTGCACTGGCACCACTGGGGATGCAGTGCAGTGAGTCCAGAGAGTGCACTGGCACCACTGGGGATACAATGCAGTTAGTCCAGAGAGTGCACTGGCTCCACTGGGGATGCACTGCAGTGAGTCCAGAGAGTGCACTGGCACCACTGGGGATGCAGTGCAGTGAGTCCAGAGAGTGCTCTGGCACCACTGGGGATGCAATTCAGTGAGTCCAGAGAGTGCACTGGCACCACAGGGGATGCACTGCAGTGAGTCCAGAGAGTGCACTGGCACCACTGGAGATGAACTGCAGTGATTCCAGAGAGTGCACTGGCAGCAGTTGGGATGCACTGCAGTGAGTCCAGAGAGTGCACTGGCACCACTGGGGATGCAGTGCTGTGTGTCCAGAGAGTGCACTGGCTCCAATGGGTATACACTGCAGTGACTCCAGACAGTGCACTGGCACCATTGGGGATGCAGTGCAGTGAGTCCAGAGAGTGCACTGGCACCACAGGGGATGCACCCCGGGAGTCCAGAGATTGCACTGGCACCACTGGGGATGCACTGCAGTGAGTCCAGAGAGTGCACTGGCACCACTGGGGCTTTAGTGCAGTGAGTCCAATAGTGCACTGGCACCACTGGGTATGCAGTGCTGTGTGTCCAGAGAGTGCAGTTGCACCACTGGGGATACACTGCAGTGTGTCCAGAGAGTGCACTGGCACCACTGGGGATGCAGTGCAGTGAGTCCAGAGAGTTCTCTGACACCACTGGGGATGCACTGCTGTGAGTCCAGAGAGTGCTCTGGCTCCAATGGGGATACACTGCAGTGACTCCAGACAGTGCACTGGAACCACTGGGGATGCAGTGCAGTGAGTCTAGAGAGTGCACTGGCACCACTGAGCTGCACTGCAGTGAGTCCAGAGATTGCACTGGCACCACTGGGGATGCACTGCAGTGAGTCCAGAGACTACACTGGCACCACTGGGGATGCAGTGCAGTGAGTCCAGAGAGTGCACTGGCACCACTGGGGATGCAGTGCAGTGAGTCCAGAGAGCCACTGTCACCACTGGGGATGCAGTGCAGTGAGTCCAGAGATTGCACTGTCACCACTGGGGATGCAGCGCAGTGACTACAGAGAGTGCACTGGCACCACTGGGGATGCAGTGCAGTGAGTCCAGAGAGTGCACTGGCAACCTGGGGATGCACTGCAGTGAGTCCAGAGAGTGCACTGCCACCACCGGTGATGCAGTTCAGTGAGTCCAGAGAGTACACTGGCAACACTGGCGATGCAGTGCAGTGAGTCCAGAGAGTGCACTGGCACCACTGGGGATGCAGTGCAGTGACTACAGAGAGTGCACTGGCACCACTGGGGATGCACTGCAGTGAGTCCAGAGAGTGCACTGGCACACTGGGGATGCACTGCAGTGAGTCCAGAGAGTGCACTGCCACCACTGGTGATGCAGTGCAGTGAGTCCAGAGAGTGCACTTGCACCACTGGGGATGCAGTGCAGTGAGTCCAGAGAGTGCACTGGCACCACTGGGGATGCAGTGCAGTGAGTCCAGAGAGTGCACTGGCACCTTGGGGATGCACTGCAGTGAGTCCAGAGAGTGCACTGGCTCAACAGGAGATGCACTGCAGTGACTCCAGAGAGTCCACTGGCACCACTGGGGATGCTGTGCAGTGAGTCCAGAGAGTGCACTGGCACCACTGGGGATGCAGTGCTGTGAGTCCAGAGAGTGCACTGGCACCACTGGGGATGCAGTGCAGTGACTCCAGAGAGTGCACTGGCACCACTGGGGATGCAATGCAGTTAGTCCAGAGAGTGCACTGGCTCCACTGGGGGATGCAGTGCAGTGACTCCAGAGAGTGCACTGGCACCCCTGGGGATGCAGTGCAGTGAGTCCAGAGAGTGCAATGGCACCACAGGGGATGCACTGCTGTGATTCCAGAGAGTGCACTGGCACCACTGGGGATGCAGTGCAGTGAGTCCAGAGAGTGCACTGGCACCACTGGGGTTGCACTTCAGTGAGTCCAGAGAGTGCACTGGCACCACTGGGGTTTTAGGGCAGTGAGTCCAGAGAGTGCACTGGCACCACTGGGGATGCAGTGCAGTGAGTCCGGAGAGTGCACGGGAACCACTGGGGATGCACTGCAGTGAGTCCGGAAAGTGCACTGGCACCACTCGGGAAGCAGCTCAGTGAGTCCAGAGAGTGCAGTGGCACCACTGGGTATACACTGCAGTGACTCCAGAGAGGGCACTGACACCACTGGGGATGCAGTGCAGTGAGTCCAGAGAGTGCACTGGCACCACTGGGGATGCAGTGCAGTGACTCCAGAGAGTGCACTGGCACCACTGGGGATGCAGTGCCGTGAGCCCAGACAGTGCACTGGCACCTCAGGGGCTGCACTGCAGTGAGTCCAGAGAGTGCACTGGACCAGTGGGGATGCACCTCGGTGAGTCCAGAGAGTGCACTGGCAACACAGGGGATGCAGTGCAGTGAGTGCAGAGAGTGCACTGGCACCACTGGGGATGCAGTGCACTGACTCTGAGAGTGCACTGGCACCAGTGGGGATGCAGTGCAGTGAGTCCAGGGAGTGCACAGGCACCACTGGGGATGCAGTGCAGTGAGTCCAGAGAGTGCACTGGCACCACTGGGGATGCAGTGCAGTGAGTCGAGAGAGTGCACTGGCACTACTGGGGATGTGCAGTACATTGAGTGCACTGGCACCATTGGGGATGCAGTGCAGGGAGTCCAGAGAGTGCACTGGCACCACTGGGTATGCACTGCAGTGAGAACAGAGAGTGCAATGTCACCACTGGGGATGCAGTGCAGAGAGTCCAGAGAGTGCACAGGCACCACTGGGGATAAACTGCAGTGAGTCCAGAGAGTGCACTGGCACCACTGGGGATGCAGTGCAGTGAGTCCAGAGATTGCACTGGCACCACTGGGGATGCAGTGTAGTGAGTCCAGAGACTACCCTGGCACCACTGGGGATGCAGTGCAGTGAGTGCAGTGAGTGCACTGACACCACTGGGGATGCAGTGCAGTGACTCCAGAGAGTGCACTGGCACCATTGGGGATGCACTGCAGTGAGTCCAGAGAGTGCGCTGGCACCTCAGGGGCTGCACTGCAGTGAGTCCAGAGAATGCACTGGCACCACTGGGGATGCACTGCAGTGAGTCCAGAGAGTGCACTGGCACCACTGGGGATGCACCTCGGTGAGTCCAGAGAGTGCACTGGGATCACTGGAGATGCAGTGCAGTGAGTGCAGAGAGTGCACTGGCACCACTGGGGATGCAGTGCAGTGAGTCCAGAGAGTGCACTGGCACCACTGGGGATGCACTGCAGTGAGTCCAGAGACTGCACAGGCACCACTGGGGATGCACTGCAGTGACTCCAGAGAGTGCACTGGCACCACTGGGGATGCAGTGCAGTGAGTCCAGAGAGTGCACTGGCACCAGTGGGGATGCAGTGCAGTGACTCCAGAGAGTGCACTGGCACCACTGGGGATGCAGTGCAGTGACTCCAGAGAGTGCACTGGCACCACTGGGGATGCACTGCAGTACTCCAGGGAGTGCACTGGCACCACTGGGGATGCACTGCAGTGAGTCCAGAGAGGGCACTGGCACCACTTGGTCTGCACGGCAGTGACTCCAGAGATTGCACCGGCACCACTGGGGATGCAGTGCAGTGACTCCAGAGAGTGCCCTGGCACCACTGGGGATGCACTGCAGTTAGTCCAGAGAGTGCACTGGCTCCACTGGGGGATGCAGTGCAGTGACTCCAGAGAGTGCACTGGCACCCCTGGGGATGCAGTGCAGTGAGTCCAGAGAGTGCAATGGCACCACAGGGGATGCACTGCTGTGATTCCAGAGAGTGCACTGGCACCACTGGGGATGCAGTGCAGTGAGTCCAGAGAGTGCACTGGCACCACTGGGGTTGCACTTCAGTGAGTCCAGAGAGTGCACTGCCACCACTGGTGATGCAGTGCAGTGAGTCCAGAGAGTGCACTTGCACCACTGGGGATGCAGTGCAGTGAGTCCAGAGAGTGCACTGGCACCACTGGGGATGCAGTGCAGTGAGTCCAGAGAGTGCACTGGCACCTTGGGGATGCACTGCAGTGAGTCCAGAGAGTGCACTGGCTCAACAGGAGATGCACTGCAGTGACTCCAGAGAGTCCACTGGCACCACTGGGGATGCTGTGCAGTGAGTCCAGAGAGTGCACTGGCACCACTGGGGATGCAGTGCTGTGAGTCCAGAGAGTGCACTGGCACCACTGGGGATGCAGTGCAGTGACTCCAGAGAGTGCACTGGCACCACTGGGGATGCAATGCAGTTAGTCCAGAGAGTGCACTGGCTCCACTGGGGGATGCAGTGCAGTGACTCCAGAGAGTGCACTGGCACCCCTGGGGATGCAGTGCAGTGAGTCCAGAGAGTGCAATGGCACCACAGGGGATGCACTGCTGTGATTCCAGAGAGTGCACTGGCACCACTGGGGATGCAGTGCAGTGAGTCCAGAGAGTGCACTGGCACCACTGGGGTTGCACTTCAGTGAGTCCAGAGAGTGCACTGGCACCACTGGGGTTTTAGGGCAGTGAGTCCAGAGAGTGCACTGGCACCACTGGGGATGCAGTGCAGTGAGTCCGGAGAGTGCACGGGAACCACTGGGGATGCACTGCAGTGAGTCCGGAAAGTGCACTGGCACCACTCGGGAAGCAGCTCAGTGAGTCCAGAGAGTGCAGTGGCACCACTGGGTATACACTGCAGTGACTCCAGAGAGGGCACTGACACCACTGGGGATGCAGTGCAGTGAGTCCAGAGAGTGCACTGGCACCACTGGGGATGCAGTGCAGTGACTCCAGAGAGTGCACTGGCACCACTGGGGATGCAGTGCCGTGAGCCCAGACAGTGCACTGGCACCTCAGGGGCTGCACTGCAGTGAGTCCAGAGAGTGCACTGGACCAGTGGGGATGCACCTCGGTGAGTCCAGAGAGTGCACTGGCAACACAGGGGATGCAGTGCAGTGAGTGCAGAGAGTGCACTGGCACCACTGGGGATGCAGTGCACTGACTCTGAGAGTGCACTGGCACCAGTGGGGATGCAGTGCAGTGAGTCCAGGGAGTGCACAGGCACCACTGGGGATGCAGTGCAGTGAGTCCAGAGAGTGCACTGGCACCACTGGGGATGCAGTGCAGTGAGTCGAGAGAGTGCACTGGCACTACTGGGGGTGCAGTACATTGAGTGCACTGGCACCATTGGGGATGCAGTGCAGGGAGTCCAGAGAGTGCACTGGCACCACTGGGTATGCACTGCAGTGAGAACAGAGAGTGCAATGTCACCACTGGGGATGCAGTGCAGAGAGTCCAGAGAGTGCACAGGCACCACTGGGGATAAACTGCAGTGAGTCCAGAGAGTGCACTGGCACCACTGGGGATGCAGTGCAGTGAGTCCAGAGATTGCACTGGCACCACTGGGGATGCAGTGTAGTGAGTCCAGAGACTACCCTGGCACCACTGGGGATGCAGTGCAGTGAGTGCAGTGAGTGCACTGACACCACTGGGGATGCAGTGCAGTGACTCCAGAGAGTGCACTGGCACCATTGGGGATGCACTGCAGTGAGTCCAGAGAGTGCGCTGGCACCTCAGGGGCTGCACTGCAGTGAGTCCAGAGAATGCACTGGCACCACTGGGGATGCACTGCAGTGAGTCCAGAGAGTGCACTGGCACCACTGGGGATGCACCTCGGTGAGTCCAGAGAGTGCACTGGGATCACTGGAGATGCAGTGCAGTGAGTGCAGAGAGTGCACTGGCACCACTGGGGATGCAGTGCAGTGAGTCCAGAGAGTGCACTGGCACCACTGGGGATGCACTGCAGTGAGTCCAGAGACTGCACAGGCACCACTGGGGATGCACTGCAGTGACTCCAGAGAGTGCACTGGCACCACTGGGGATGCAGTGCAGTGAGTCCAGAGAGTGCACTGGCACCAGTGGGGATGCAGTGCAGTGACTCCAGAGAGTGCACTGGCACCACTGGGGATGCAGTGCAGTGACTCCAGAGAGTGCACTGGCACCACTGGGGATGCAGTGCAGTGACTCCAGAGAGTGCACTGGCACCACTGGGGATGCACTGCAGTACTCCAGAGAGTGCACTGGCACCACTGGGGATGCACTGCAGTGAGTCCAGAGAGGGCACTGGCACCACTTGGTCTGCACGGCAGTGACTCCAGAGATTGCACTGGCACCACTGGGGATGCAGTGCAGTGACTCCAGAGAGTGCCCTGGCACCACTGGGGATGCACTGCAGTACTCCAGGGAGTGCACTGGCACCACTGGGGATGCAGTGCAGTGAGTCCAGAGAGTGCACTGGCACCACTGGGGATGCAGTGCAGTGAGTCCAGAGAGTGCACTGGCACCACTGGGGATACAATGCAGTTAGTCCAGAGAGTGCACTGGCACCACTGGGGATGCAGTGCAGTGAGTCCAGAGAGTGCTCTGGCACCACTGGGGATGCAATTCAGTGAGTCCAGAGAGTGCACTGGCACCACAGGGGATGCACTGCAGTGAGTCCAGAGAGTGCACTGGCACCACTGGAGATGCACTGCAGTGATTCCAGAGAGTGCACTGGCAGCAGTGGGGATGCACTGCAGTGAGTCCAGAGAGTGCACTGGCACCACTGGGGATGCAGTGCTGTGTGTCCAGAGAGTGCACTGGCTCCAATGGGTATACACTGCAGTGACTCCAGACAGTGCACTGGCACCATTGGGGATGCAGTGCATTGAGTCCAGAGAGTGCACTGGCACCACAGGGGATGCACCCCGGTGAGTCCAGAGATTGCACTGGCACCACTGGGGATGCACTGCAGTGAGTCCAGAGAGTGCACTGGCACCACTGGGGCTTTAGTGCAGTGAGTCCAATAGTGCACTGGCACCACTGGGTATGCAGTGCTGTGTGTCCAGAGAGTGCAGTTGCACCACTGGGGATGCAGTGCAGTGTGTCCAGAGAGTGCACTGGCACCACTGGGGATGCAGTGCAGTGAGTCCATAGAGTTCTCTGACACCACTGGGGATGCACTGCTGTGAGTCCAGAGAGTGCTCTGGCTCCAATGGGGATACACTGCAGTGACTCCAGACAGTGCACTGGAACCACTGGGGATGCAGTGCAGTGAGTCTAGAGAGTGCACTGGCACCACTGAGCTGCACTGCAGTGAGTCCAGAGATTGCACTGGCACCACTGGGGATGCACTGCAGTGAGTTCAGAGACTACACTGGCACCACTGGGGATGCAGTGCAGTGAGTCCAGAGAGTGCACTGGCACCACTGGGGATGCAGTGCAGTGAGTCCAGAGAGCCACTGTCACCACTGGGGATGCAGTGCAGTGAGTCCGGAGAGTGCACGGGAACCACTGGGGATGCACTGCAGTGAGTCCGGAAAGTGCACTGGCACCACTCGGGAAGCAGCTCAGTGAGTCCAGAGAGTGCACTGGCACCACTGGGTATGCACTGCAGTGACTCCAGAGAGGTGCACTGACACCACTGGGGATGCAGTGCAGTGAGTCCAGAGAGTGCACTGGCACCACTGGGGATGCAGTGCAGTGACTCCAGAGAGTGCACTGGCACCACTGGGGATGCAGTGCCGTGAGCCCAGAGAGTGCACTGGCACCTCAGGGGCTGCACTGCAGTGAGTCCAGAGAGTGCACTGGACCAGTGGGGATGCACCTCGGTGAGTCCAGAGAGTGCACTGGCACACAGGGGATGCAGTGCAGTGAGTGCAGAGAGTGCACTGGCACCACTGGGGATGCAGTGCACTGACTCTGAGAGTGCACTGGCACCAGTGGGGATGCAGTGCAGTGAGTCCAGGGAGTGCACAGGCACCACTGGGGATGCAGTGCAGTGAGTCCAGAGAGTGCACTGGCACCACTGGGGATGCAGTGCAGTGAGTCGAGAGAGTGCACTGGCACTACTGGGGGTGCAGTACATTGAGTGCACTGGCACCATTGGGGATGCAGTGCAGTGAGTCCAGAGAGTGCACTGGCACCACTGGGTATGCACTGCAGTGAGAACAGAGAGTGCACTGTCACCACTGGGGATGCAGTGCAGTGAGTCCAGAGAGTGCACAGGCACCACTGGGGATAAACTGCAGTGAGTCCAGAGAGTGCACTGGCACCACTGGGGATGCAGTGCAGTGAGTCCAGAGAGTGCACTGGCACCACTGGGGATGCAGTGTAGTGAGTCCAGAGACTACACTGGCACCACTGGGGATGCAGTGCAGTGAGTGCAGTGAGTGCACTGGCACCACTGGGGATGCAGTGCAGTGACTCCAGAGAGTGCACTGGCACCATTGGGGATGCACTGCAGTGAGTCCAGAGAGTGCACTGGCACCTCAGGGGATGCACTGCAGTGAGTCCAGAGAATGCACTGGCACCACTGGGGATGCAGTGCAGTGAGTCCAGAGAGTGCACTGGCACCACTGGGGATGCACCTCAGTGAGTCGAGAGAGTGCACTGGCATCACTGGAGATGCAGTGCAGTGAGTGCAGAGAGTGCACTGGCACCACTGGGGATGCAGTGCAGTGAGTCCAGAGAGTGCACTGGCACCACTGGGGATGCACTGCAGTGAGTCCAGAGACTGCACTGGCACCACTGGGGATGCACTGCAGTGACTCCAGAGAGTGCACTGGCACCACTGGGGATGCAGTGCAGTGAGTCCAGAGAGTGCACTGGCACCAGTGGGGATGCAGTGCAGTGAGTCCAGAGAGTGCACTGGCACCACTGGGGATGCAGTGCAGTGAGTCCAGAGAGTGCACTGGCACCACTGGGGATGCAGTGCAGTGACTCCAGAGAGTGCCCTGGCACCACTGGGGATGCACTGCAGTACTCCAGGGAGTGCACTGGCACCACTGGGGATGCACTGCAGTGAGTCCAGAGAGTGCACTGGCACCACTGGGGATTCACTGCAGTGAGTCCAGAGAGTGCACTGGCACCACTTGGGATGCACGGCAGTGACTCCAGAGATTGCACTGGCACCACTGGGGATGCAGTGCAGTGACTCCAGAGAGTGCCCTGGCACCACTGGGGATGCACTGCAGTGACTCCAGGGAGTGCACTGGCACCACTGGGGATGCAGTGCAGTGAGTCCAGAGAGTGCACTGGCACCACTGGGGATGCAGTGCAGTGAGTCCAGAGAGTGCACTGGCACCACTGGGGATACAATGCAGTTAGTCCAGAGAGTGCACTGGCACCACTGGGGATGCAGTGCAGTGAGTCCAGAGAGTGCACTGGCACCACTGGGGATGCAATTCAGTGAGTCCAGAGAGTGCACTGGCACCACAGGGGATGCACTGCAGTGAGTCCAGAGAGTGCACTGGCACCACTGGAGATGCACTGCAGTGATTCCAGAGAGTGCACTGGCACCAGTGGGGATGCACTGCAGTGAGTCCAGAGAGTGCACTGGCACCACTGGGGATGCAGTGCAGTGTGTCCAGAGAGTGCACTGGCTCCAATGGGTATGCACTGCAGTGACTCCAGACAGTGCACTGGCACCATTGGGGATGCAGTGCATTGAGTCCAGAGAGTGCACTGGCACCACAGGGGATGCAGTGCAGTGAGTCCAGAGAGTGCACTGGCACCACTGGGGATGCAGTGCAGTGAGTCCAGAGAGTGCACTGGCACCACTGGGGATGCACTTCAGTGAGTCCAGAGAGTGCACTGGCACCACTGGGGATGCAGTGCAGTGAGTCCAGAGAGTGTACTGGCACCACTGGGGATGCAGTGCACTGAGTCCAGAGAGTGCACTGGCACCACTGGGGATGCACTGCAATGAGTCCAGATAGTGCACTGGCACCACTGGGGATGCAGTGCAGTGAGTCCAGAGAGTGCACTGGCACCACTGGGGATGCACGGCAATGAGTCCAGATAGTGCACTGGCACCACTGGGGATGCAGTGCAGTGAGTCCAGAGAGTGTACTGGCACCACTGGGGATGCAGTGCAGTGAGTCCAGAGAGTACACTGGCACCACTGGGGATGCATTGCAGTGAGTCCAGAGAGTGTACTGGCACCAGTGGGGATGGAGTGCAGTGAGTCCTGAGAGTGTACTGGCACCAGTGGGGATGGAGTACAGTGAGTCCAGAGTGCACTGGCACCACTGGGGATGCAGTGCAGTGAGTCCAGAGAGTGCACTGGCCCCATAGGGGATATACTGCAGTGAGTCCAGAGGGTGCCCTGGCACTAGAGGATATGCACTGCAGTGTCTCCAGAGAGTGCACTGGCACCACTGGGGATGAAGTGCAGTGAGTCCAGAGAGTGCACTGGCACCACTGGGGATGCACTGCAGTGAGTCCAGAGAGTGCACTGGCACCACTGGGGATGCAGTGCACTGAGTCCAGAGAGTGCACTGGCACCACTGGGAATGCAGTGCAGTGAGTCCAGAGAGTGCACTGGCACCACTGGGGATGCAGTGCAGTGAGTCCAGAGAGTGCACTGGCACCACTGGGGATGCAGTGCAGTGAGTCCATAGAGTGCACGGGCACCACTGGGGATGCAGTGCAGTGAGTCCAGAGAGTGCACTGGCACCACTGGGGATGCAGTGCAGTGAGTCCAGAGAGTGCACTGGCCCCATAGGGGATATACTGCAGTGAGTCCAGAGGTGCCCTGGCACTAGAGGATATGCACTGCAGTGTCTCCAGAGAGTGCACTGGCACCACTGGGGATGCACTGCAGTGAGTCCAGAGAGTGCACTGGCACCACTGGGGATGCAGTGCAGTGAGTCCAGAGAGTGCACTGGCACCACTGGGAATGCAGTGCAGGGAGTCCAGTGTGTGCACTGGCACCACTGAGGATGCAGTGCAGTGAGTCCAGAGAGTGCACTGGCACCACTGGGGATGAAGTACACTGACTCATAGAGTGCACTGGCATCACTGGGGATGCACTGCAATGAGTCCAGATAGTGCACTGGCCCCACTGGGGATGCAGTGCAGTGAGTCCATAGAGTGTACTGGCACCAGTGGGGATGGAGTACAGTGAGTCCAGAGAGTGCACTGGCACCACTGGGGATGCACTGCAGTGAGTCCAGATAGTGCACTGGCCCCACTGGGGATGCAGTGCAGTGAGTCCAGAGAGTGCACTGGCACCACTGGGGATGCAGTGCAGTGAGTCCTGAGAGTGTACTGGCACCAGTGGGGATGGAGTGCAGTGAGTCCAGAGACTGCACTGTCAGCACTGGTGATGCACTGCAGTGACTCCTGAGAGTGCACTGGCACCACTGGGGATGCAGGGTAGGGAGTCCAGTGTGTGCGCTGGCACCACTGAGGATGCAGTGCAGTGAGTCCAGAGAGTGCACTGGCACCACTAGGGATGCAGTGCAGTGACTCCAGAGAGTGCACTGGCACCAGTGGGGATGCAGTGCAGTGAGTACAGAGAGTGCACTGGCACCACTGGGGATGTAGTGCAGTGAATCCAGAGAGTGCACTGGCACCACTGGGGATGCACTGCAGTGAGTCCAGAGAGTGCACTGGCACCACTGCGGATGCACTGCAGTGAGGCCAGAGAGTGCACTGGCACCACTGGGGATGCACTGCAGTGAGGCCAGAGAGTGCACTGGCACCACTGGGGATGCAGTGTAGTGACTCCAGAGAGTGCACTGGCACCACTGGTGATGCACTGCAGTGAGTCCAGTTAGTGCACTGGCACCACTGGGGATGCACTGCAGTGAGTCCAGAGAGTGCACTGGCACCACTGGGGATGCAGTGCAGTGACTCCAGAGAGTGCACTGGCACCACTGGGGATGCACTGCAGTGACTCCAGAGAGTGCACTGGCACCAGTGGGGATGCAGTGGAGTGAGTCCTGAGAGTGCACGGGCACCACTGGGGATGCAGTGCAGTGAGTCCAGAGAGTGCACTGGCACCAGTCGGAATGCAGTGCAGTGAGTCCAGAGAGTGCACTGGCACCAGTGGGGATGCAGTGCAGGGAGTCCATAGAGTGTACTGGCACCAGTGGGAATGGAGTGCAGTGACTCCTGAGAGTGTACTGGCACCACTGGGGATGCAGTGCAGTGAGTCCAGAGAGTGCACTGGCCCCACTGGGGATGCAGTGTAGTGAGTCCTGAGAGTGCACTGGCACCACTGGGGATACACTGCAGTGAGTCCAGAGAGTGCCCTGGCACTAGTGGATATGCACTGCAGTGTCTCCAGAGAGTGCACTGGCACCACTGGGGATGCAGTGCAGTGAGTCCAGAGAGTGCACTAGCACCACTGGAGATGCAATGCAGTTAGGCCAGAGAGTGCACTGGCACCACTGTGGATGCAGTGTAGTGACTCCAGAGAGTGCACTGGCACCACTGGTGATGCACTGCAGTGAGTCCAGATAGTGCACTGGCACCACTGGGGATGCAGTGCAGTGAGTCCAGAGAGTTTACTGGCTCCACTGGGGATGCAGTGCAGTGAGTCCAGAGACTGCACTGGCACCACTGGGGATGCAGTGCAGTGAGTCCAGAGAGTGCACTGGCTCCACTGGGGATGCAGTGCAGTGAGTCCAGAGAGTGCACTGGCACCACTGGGGATGCACTGCAGTGAGTCCAGAGAGTGCACTGGCACCACTGGGGATGCACTGCAGTTAGTCCAGAGAGTGCCCTGGCACTAATGGAGATGCACTGCAGTGTCTCCAGAGAGTGCACTGGCACCACTGGTAATGCAGTGCACTGAGTCCAGAGAGTGCACTGGCACCACTGGGGATGCACTGCAATGAGTCCAGATAGTGCACTGGCACCACTGGGGATGCAGTGCAGTGAGTCCAGAGAGTGCACTGGCACCACTGGGGATGCACGGCAATGAGTCCAGATAGTGCACTGGCACCAGTGGGGATGCAGTGCAGTGAGTCCAGAGAGTACACTGGCACCACTGGGGATGCATTGCAGTGAGTCCAGAGAGTGTACTGGCACCAGTGGGGATGGAGTGCAGTGAGTCCTGAGAGTGTACTGGCACCAGTGGGGATGGAGTGCAGTGAGTCCAGAGTGCACTGGCACCACTGGGGATGCAGTGCAGTGAGTCCAGAGAGTGCACTGGCCCCATAGGGGATATACTGCAGTGAGTCCAGAGGGTGCCCTGGCACTAGAGGATATGCACTGCAGTGTCTCCAGAGACTGCACTGGCACCACTGGGGATGAAGTGCAGTGAGTCCAGAGAGTGCACTGGCACCACTGGGGATGCACTGCAGTGAGTCCAGAGAGTGCACTGGCACCACTGGGGATGCAGTGCACTGAGTCCAGAGAGTGCACTGGCACCACTGGGAATGCAGTGCAGGGAGTCCAGTGTGTGCACTGGCACCACTGAGGATGCAGTGCAGTGAGTCCAGAGAGTGCACTGGCACCACTGGGGATGCAGTGCAGTGAGTCCATAGAGTGCACGGGCACCACTGGGGATGCAGTGCAGTGAGTCCAGAGAGTGCACTGGCACCACTGGGGATGCAGTGCAGTGAGTCCAGAGAGTGCACTGGCCCCATAGGGGATATACTGCAGTGAGTCCAGAGGGTGCACTGGCACTAGAGGATATGCACTGCAGTGTCTCCAGAGAGTGCACTGGCACCACTGGGGATGCACTGCAGTGAGTCCAGAGAGTGCACTGGCACCACTGGGGATGCAGTGCACTGAGTCCAGAGAGTGCACTGGCACCACTGGGAATGCAGTGCAGGGAGTCCAGTGTGTGCACTGGCACCACTGAGGATGCAGTGCAGTGAGTCCAGAGAGTGCACTGGCACCACTGGGGATGAAGTACACTGACTCATAGAGTGCACTGGCATCACTGGGGATGCACTGCAATGAGTCCAGATAGTGCACTGGCCCCACTGGGGTAATGCAGTGCAGTGAGTCCAGAGAGTGTACTGGCACCAGTGGGGATGGAGTTCAGTGAGTCCAGAGAGTGCACTGGCACCACTGGGGATGCATTGCAGTGAGTCCAGAGAGTGCACAGGCACCACTGGGGATGCACTGCAGTGAGTCCAGATAGTGCACTGGCCCCACTGGGGATGCAGTGCAGTGAGTCCAGAGAGTGCACTGGCACCACTGGGGATGCAGTGCAGTGAGTCCAGAGAGTGCACTGGCACCACTGGGGATGTACTGCAGTGAGTCCAGGGAGTGTACTGGCTCCACTGGGGATGCAGTGCAGTGAGTCCAGAGACTGCACTGGCACCACTGGGGATGCAGTGCAGTGAGTCCAGAGAGTGCACTGGCCCCACAGGGGATGCACTGCAGTGACTCCTGAGAGTGCACTGGCACCACTGGGGATGCAGTTCAGTGAGTACAGAGAGTGCACTGGCACCACTGGGGATGCAGTTCAGTGAGTACAGAGAGTGCACTGACACCACTGGGGATGCAGTGCAGTGAGTCCAGAGAGTGCACTGGCACCACTGGGGATGCAGTGCAGTGAGTCCAGAGAGTGCACTGGCCCCACAGGGGATGCACTGCAGTGACTCCTGAGAGTGCACTGGCACCACTGGGGATGCAGTTCAGTGAGTACAGAGAGTGCACTGGCACCACTGGGGATGCACTGCAGTGAGTCCAGAGAGTGCACTGGCACCACTGGGGATGCAGTGCAGTGAGTCCAGAGAGTGCCCTGGCACTAGTGGAGATGCACTGCAGTGTCTCCAGAGAGTGCACTGGCACCACTGGTAATGCAGTGCAGTGAGTCCAGAGAGTGCACTGGCACCACTGGGGATGCAGTTCAGTGAGTACAGAGAGTGCACTGGCACCACTGGGGATGCAGTACACTGACTCAGAGAGTGCACTGGCACCACTGGGGATGCACTGCAATGAGTCCAGATAGTGCACTGGCCCCACTGGGGATGCAGTGCAGTGAGTCCAGAGAGTGTACTGGCACCAGTGGGGATGGAGTACAGTGAGTCCAGAGAGTGCACTGGCACCACTGGGGATGCATTGCAGTGAGTCCAGAGAGTGCACTGGCACCACTGGGGATGCACTGCAGTGAGGCCAGAGAGTGCACTGGCACCACTGGGGATGCAGTGTAGTGACTCCAGAGAGTGCACTGGCACCACTGGTGATGCACTGCAGTGAGTCCAGATAGTGCACTGGCACCACTGGGGATGCAGTGCAGTGAGTCCAGAGAGTGCACTGGCACCACTGGGGATGCAGTGCAGTGAGTCCAGAGAGTGCACTGGCCCCACAGGGGATGCACTGCAGTGACTCCTGAGAGTGCACTGGCACCACTGGGGATGCAGTTCAGTGAGTACAGAGAGTGCACTGGCACCACTGGGGATGCAGTTCAGTGAGTACAGAGAGTGCACTGGCACCAGTGGGGATGCAGTGCAGTGAGTCCAGAGAGTGCCCTGGCACTAGTGGAGATGCACTGCAGTGTCTCCAGAGAGTGCACTGGCACCACTGGTAATGCAGTGCAGTGAGTCCAGAGAGTGCACTGGCACCACTGGGGATGCAGTTCAGTGAGTACAGAGAGTGCACTGGCACCACTGGGGATGCAGTACACTGACTCAGAGAGTGCACTGGCACCACTGGGGATGCACTGCAATGAGTCCAGATAGTGCACTGGCCCCACTGGGGATGCAGTGCAGTGAGTCCATAGAGTGTACTGGCACCAGTGGGGATGGAGTACAGTGAGTCCAGAGAGTGCACTGGCACCACTGGGGATGCATTGCAGTGAGTCCAGAGAGTGCACTGGCACCACTGGGGATGCACTGCAGTGAGTCCAGGTAGTGCACTGGCCCCACTGGGGATGCAGTGCAGTGAGTCCAGAGAGTGCACTGGCACCACTGGGGATGCAGTGCAGTGAGTCCAGAGAGTGTACTGGCACCAGTGGGGATGGAGTGCAGTGAGTCCTGAGAGTGTACTGGCACCAGTGGGGATGGAGTGCAGTGAGTCCAGAGTGCACTGGCACCACTGGGGATGCAGTGCAGTGAGTCCAGAGAGTGCACTGGCCCCATAGGGGATATACTGCAGTGAGTCCAGAGGGTGCCCTGGCACTAGAGGATATGCACTGCAGTGTCTCCAGAGAGTGCACTGGCACCACTGGGGATGAAGTGCAGTGAGTCCAGAGAGTGCACTGGCACCACTGGGGATGCACTGCAGTGAGTCCAGAGAGTGCACTGGCACCACTGGGGATGCAGTGCAGTGAGTCCAGAGAGTGCACTGGCACCACTGGGAATGCAGTGCAGGGAGTCCAGTGTGTGCACTGGCACCACTGAGGATGCAGTGCAGTGAGTCCAGAGAGTGCACTGGCACCACTGGGGATGCAGTGCAGTGAGTCCAGAGAGTTCACTGGCACCACTGGGGATGCAGTGCAGTGAGTCCATAGAGTGCACGGGCACCACTGGGGATGCAGTGCAGTGAGTCCAGAGAGTGCACTGGCACCACTGGTAATGCAGTGCAGTGAGTCCAGAGAGTGCACTGGCACCACTGGGGATGCAGTTCAGTGAGTACAGAGAGTGCACTGGCACCACTGGGGATGCAGTACACTGACTCAGAGAGTGCACTGGCACCACTGGGGATGCACTGCAATGAGTCCAGATAGTGCACTGGCCCCACTGGGGATGCAGTTCAGTGAGTCCATAGAGTGTACTGGCACCAGTGGGGATGGAGTGCAGTGAGTCCAGAGAGTGCACTGGCACCACTGGGGATGCAGTGCAGTGAGTCCAGAGAGTGCACTGGCCCCACTAGGGGATGCACTGCAGTGAGTCCAGAGGGTGCACTGGCACCAGAGGATATGCACTGCAGTGTCTCCAGAGAGTGCACTGGCACCACTGGGGATGCACTGCAGTGAGTCCAGAGAGTGCACTGGCACCACTGGGGATGCAGTGCAGTGAGTCCAGAGAGTGCACTGGCACCACTGGGGATGCAGTACAGTGACTCCAGAGAGTGCACTGGCACCACTGGGGATGCACTGCAATGAGTCCAGATAGTGCACTGGCCCCACTGGGGATGCAGTGCAGTGAGTCCAGAGAGTGCACTGGCACCACTGGGGATG